>NW_027204119.1:0-40037 GCF_024711535.1 Dipodomys merriami
ACCTGGGTGGTATTTTACCTCGATTCTAAAATCTTAGCCTCCTGAGTAGCTAGTGTGAGTCAACACTGCCTGGTTCTACACTTGGTCCCTAGCTTCAGGCCCCTGCTCTTCACTCCCTTGATATTATTGGTGGTGTCCTCGTTTCAGATTTCAATTGAGCTTAGTGTTCTGCGTCATTCAGTCTCTGGTTCCAGGAATCTATAGCAAGGCTGTTATGACATCTAGACTAACCATAAGGCAATAAGCCTGGGATAAACAGCGTGGTGTCCAAGCCTGCGGCTTCTTACATCTGTCACTGGGCGAATGATCCCAGGACTCATTTAATGCCACTGCCTTCTTGGAGGCCTCCTAGCTTCCTTACGATCTGACTGCAGGCATGTCATGACCTGGGGTGCAGGGCACTAAGGTTTCTCCTTCATTCCACTGCCATAAATGGGACTTTCAGAAGTCACTTCTCCCTTTTGAATCTTCATTTCACAGAAATTGTGCTTAAAACCCTGCATTCTGATCCTTCCTTCTTCTGGATCTTTGCCTATCTAGCAAGTTTGAGCTTTCTTCTGGTCTCAGAAAAGCCAGATGTTCATGCCAACAATTGTACTGATTCAACACCCAGTGACATGGGGGCCCTCTCTACTCCTCCACTTATGCCAGGCTCAAAGGTCTTTCGTACCTAGCATGCATCTTGATTCCTAGGAACCCAGGGCTATGATTTCCCTGAAGAGCCATGGGCTTAAAAACTTTGATGGAGTTAGGCACCAGTAGATCACATGTATAATCTTAGCTACTAAGGAGGCTTTGTTGTAAGAATCAAGGTTCAATTCAGGTTGAACAAGAGTCAATAACACTCCTCTTACAATACCACTGCATTCCAAGACGTGACCCCCCCAAAGATTCAAACCAACTAGAGATGTTCTCATTGTGTGTGGGGACTAGCCTTTCTATGAGCGTATTCCTGAGGGCTCCTCTTGATCCAGGAGCCTTGGAAGGGGCAAAAGCTTCCTCCAGCAGCAGGCTTATTTCCTGTCTATGACCAGCATAGGCCACATCCTCTAGCAAGAAGAACCTCCTTGTCCACGTTGGGAGAGCTGCTGTCCCCAAGATATCTGCTGGGGAGATGCTAGGCAGCTTCATGTGCCTGTGGGTGAGTGGAACCATGGAATCTGCTAGTCCATCCAGCAAGGCTTCATCCAGAAGTCTATCTAGTGCCCAGCCAGCACAGCCTGGTATCTCCTTGGGTTCCAGCATCCCTACTCTGCAATGTTAGGGAACCCACAGAGCCCACTGTGATGTCTTCGCACTCCAGTTTCAACATTCCATTGCCAGCCACCAGCCTGTCCTTTAACTGTGGGCCTTGGCAGTTTTACCCTCAACAGCATGGGACATTTCCAGATAGCAAGCAAGTCTAGATCTTCATTTGGAACCCTGAAGACTACTAATATAGGCTCATCGCCTGCCCCCTGACAACCTGGACAGCCTGGCCCTCCCAGCTCCATTTTCCAGCATGTGCTTAGGGGCCTTCGGAGCTCGGCTTCTGCTCCCTACAACTACACATGTCTCCTGGAAAGAGCCCTTGAACCTGTTGCGCCCCAGAGGTCAGGCCACAGTGAGGTCTCTCTGCCCCCAGCCTGGCTCCTAGCAAAACCACAATCAGGGCAGCACTCCCGGGCTCCACTGCAGACCTCTGACTTGGGTCAAAAAAGTTCCTGTGCTTGTGCAGTCCACAGTCAGCAATCGGTAGTCCTGGAACAGGGGCATCTACTAAGGCCACTCCAGAAGAACTTTTGCACCAAGCAGGTTGATTTTGGAGCAGCTCCTCTTCCAATTGCA
Source organism: Dipodomys merriami (assembly GCF_024711535.1). Classification (NCBI taxonomy): domain Eukaryota; kingdom Metazoa; phylum Chordata; class Mammalia; order Rodentia; family Heteromyidae; genus Dipodomys; species Dipodomys merriami. The sequence continues at coordinate 1,828 of NW_027204119.1, forward strand.
GGCCTGGTGTCCATTGAAGCAGAACATGACACTGCAAAAGATCACAGTGCACAATAGAAGAACCTGACAAGCAATGGTCCTGTGCTCAGAAACCTGACAGAGACAGTAAATCAGAGAGAGAGTAAGGCTAGATTGTACCTGCTTCAATATCCTTGCCAAGAAATGTTTATTTTCACCAAGATATAAAGAGGAAACTTCTAACTCTATCTCTGACAAAGTAACTTGTACGAATCTAGACTTCCGTAAACAATCACAAAAGTAGAAGCTATGTGAAAAATAAATATATGTATGTAAATATATATATAATACAAATATGTAGGAATATATATTTATATTAGCGTATTCACATATACAATGTGAATATGTATATAATGTATGTATGTATAATGTATAATGTATATTTATGTGTATATATCTATATATATAATGTACAGGAGAGAAAAACTGCATAGTATTTGGAGGAATAATTATCAAAATCTTCCCAATTTTCATTAAAAGCATGAACCCTTATATGCAGGAATCTAGCAGCTCAACAAAAGTCAATTAGCATAATCCCATAGATCCACACTAAAACACATTCTAATTAAATACTCAAAGACAGCAATCCTCCCAAAGCACAGAGACACAACTCCTCACACACAAGTGATCTTCAATGATATTATGACCAATTTTTCATTAGAAAAAAGAGTATTAGGCAGCAAGGGCAACAAATTCAAAGTGCTAAAAGAAAAGGACATATCTAACACCAACCTTTCTTTTATAACATTCCCCCCACCCCAGAGATAGGGGCCGAACTCAGGGCCTTGTACTCACCAGGCAGGCACTCTTCCATTGAGCAAAATCCCCAACCTTACAACTACCCTTTCTAAAACAAAACAAAACAAAAAATATATTTCTTCTAAAAGTGAAAGATGCTAAATACTGAAGGCTCAGGCCTATAATCCTAACTACTCTGGAAGCTGAATTGTGAGGATTGTGGCTCAGAACCAGCCTGGACCTTGTCCCTTCAGGAGTAAATTGTGGGAGACAGGTGTCCTTAAGAAGGATGGAGGACTTTGTGCTGTGTCATTCCTGGAACAAGTCATAGGATAAGGTGACCATCAAGAATGGAGGCTATTGGCTAGTGTCTCCACAGAAGCAATTTGTAAAATGCAGGAGTGCTCTCATAGGTCAGAGGACATTGACCACTGTCTTAGTGGTTTCAAAAATTCCACGAAAATAACCATAGCAACCTCAAGTCCTCCTGGAATCTCTAGCAACAGTCTTGGAGGCCTAAGAGCTACAGTGTCAATGGTGGCAGGCTGTAATTGGTCCACTTTTTCTCTGACCTCACTTGGTCTGAATCTGATTTGTCCATTTCCCCCATGATGTCACTATGCACAGTTGTGATTGCTCCATTGTGATAGGTCATGTAGGGTATATAGGAAGCCACTGTGCCCCAACATTTGTCAGTTAACAGTGCTGGGAGCTCTCGCTTGGTAAGCTGCTGGATTAACTCAAAGCTAGATTGATGATCTGTTTGGTTGCAGGTTTTGTTGGTTGGATTTTGGTATTTCTTTTTTACTTTTTGCCAGGTTTCCCATTATTTTATTGAGTTAATTTTTCAGAGACTTGCTACCTGCCTTCATAGCAGGAGGATCGCAGAATACAAAGAATCATCCCCGAGCTGCTTGAAGGAGGAGATCATCAAACAATACCAGACAAAAGAACTCCTTGACCAAGTTACCTGAGTGAAACTGTCCCATCACCACTTCACAGACACCGAGATGGCAGTTTAAAATACGTCATATGGGAGTGTCCTCCAGGCATTGAATAGAGAATAAGATGGACATTTTTAAGGCTGGATGGCCCAGACACATCATCAAGTTGTACCTGGTGATGGAGAAAAAAGAGTATGTATATCTCATCATGGAATTGGCCACTAGGGGCTACCTTCTGAAGTCTATCTGAAAATCCCACCACTTATATAAAGTTGAAACCAGGAGATTCTTCAAACAAATTGTACTAATTACAGCAGAACACAATCGCACATTGAGACCTTAAGCCCAACAATATCCTTTTGGACAGCAAAGGCAATATCAAGGTTAGTTATTTTGGTCTAATCATCTGGTTCTACCCGGGGCAGCTGCTGACAAATTTATGTGGTGTTGTGCTATTCCATACCCCTGAAATGTTCTTGCAAGAAAGAAATGATGGCTGGAACTGGCTTCACACCTGTAATCCTACCTACTCAGGAGGCTGAGATCTGAGGATCATGGTTCATTGCCAGCTCGGTCAGAAAAGTCTGTGATATTCATCTCCAATTATCCACTAGAAAACTGGGAATGGCACAGTGGCTCAATTGGTAGAGTTCTAGCCTTGAGTTGAATTGCTCAAGGACACTGTTCAAGCCCCACAATTGGAAAAAGAAAATATGCCTACAAGGTGGAAATCTGGAGCTTAGGTGTCTTTTTATATTTTGTTATAACAGGAAGATTTCCCTTTGAGGGGAGGATGTTATCCAGGTAGAGTCACTAGTTCTGAGGGCCAAATATGTTGGTCCATATAAACTGTCTGTTTGAGGACAAAATGTAATCTGCCAACTGGTAATTGAGGACCTGAGGGAGAGACAAATATTGAACAAATAATGGAGCACCCATAGCTTAAACAAGTTGCACAATATTCCCTGTGTTCTGATGAGCCAAGACTCAACAAGCTGGAACCCATCATTCTTAAAGTAATGTGTGACATGAGGTACTACCTATATGAGATCCAGGGATCTATACAGGACAGATCATTCAATTATGCCATGGGCATGTACCTTTTAATTAAAGAAAACTTAGGCTGTCCAAGTAAAAAGAGTACCTTCAACAGGGCCACCGTGCCCAACTCTTGCAGATCTTTCCAACTTACCTCTCCCTATAGAAGGAGAGCCAGTTTACTTACCTGGCTTAACCATTACATCTTGTCATCTGAGTTTTAATTGCTTTATAATGTCAAGCAGTCACCTCTGAAGAGAGGCTTAGGTACCACTCTGCCTGCCATTCCTTTCTGTTTCTTGCAGAAGAACCCCAGTCCTAGCACAGTTCCAGGCCAGGATTCTGTGTTGTTTCCCTTGCCTGGTCTTTCTTTTTAAGCAGCAGTGAAAGATTCCTCTCTGGGGAGCCACAATTTGAGATCATAAACTGTCTACTAAGAAGCAGGGCTGGAGGAGGGCGGTTAGCAGAATATTCCCTTCCTTCTGGGTAGCCTCATAATTAGACCAAAGTATAATTTAAGGCGGAGATTGGGCAGGGTGGGTGTGGCTAGCGAATAGCTACCACTCTTCTCAGAATATGCTACAGTATTCAGGCCCAGGAGCAGAGCAATTCTCGAGAAAGGGGTGGAGAGTATTATAAGACATCAAAGATAATAGCAGTTGAGAGCACAGGGACCTGTGATTGGGATGTGAAAGATTGCAAGAAGTATACTCAAAAACGAATTACAGGAGGGATAATCCCTATACAGCCAAGGCTGCATAGAGAGATCATGTCTCAATCCAAAGGCTGGCTACTGAAGCCAGAGGAACTAATGTTTGCAAGCAATTACAAGTAGGAGATAGTGTTCTACCACTTGAACAACAATGCCACTTCCAGTTTTCTGGTGGTTAAATGGGGATGAGTTTCAGGGACTTTTCTATCTGGACTGGCTTTGACCTACGGTCTTCAGATCTCAGCCTCCCAAGAAGCTAACATTAACAACCTAGGATTACACTCAGGAACAATGCCCAGACCCTGATTTCAAGGCCAAAGACCATACAACAAATAATAAAAAAAGGAAAGTAAAAGGGGACAGTGGGTGGAGAGATTCACCATTCATCAGATGCATGTCAGGTGTGAATGATCCAAAATGTAGGCTAGGAGCAGACAGGGAACCTACCCAAGACACAACTGATCATTTATTTGTGGAAGCCAAGTGAAAAGTCAATAAACCAATATATGAAACAACTATAGAAAGATAAATAGTGCAGGTGAGAGTGCCAGAAAGAGTCCTTGTGAGTCAAGTGCTGGTGGCTAACACCTGTAATCTTAACTACTCAGGAAGCTAAGATCTGACGATCATGTTTCAAAGTCAGTCTCAACAAAAAATGTCTCTGAAATTCTTATCTCCCATGAACTAGCAATAAAGCATAATTGGGATCTGTGGCTCAAATGGTAGAATACTATATTTAAGATTTTAAAAAGATAAGCAACAGTGACCAGGTCCTGATTTCAAACCCGTTCAAACCCCAGAATCCACATACATAGAGATAAGGTTTCTGTGAAGAGGTAGCACTGAAGCCAAGACCTGTAGATTGAGAGGCAGCTAGCTTTGGGGGCATGTGACAGAGGCAATAGCTAGGGTGAAAGTCTCAGGGCTGGAATAAACCCCATATCAGGAGGAAGTGGTGTGTGGCTGGTTCTGAGTGAGAAAGAGAATGAGGTGAGGTACATCTGAAAAATGGGGGCCAGGTGGGCACTGGTGGTTCACACCTGTAATCTAAGCTACTCAGGAGGCTGAGGATTGAGGATTGTGGTTCAAAGGTAGCCTGACCAGGAAAGTCCATGAGAATCTTATCTCAATAACCAACTCTGAAAGAGCTGGAAGTGGTACTGTGGTTCAAGTGGTAGAGCACTAGCCTTGGGCTCAGGCTCTGAGTTCAAGCCCCAGTCCTCATACTTCAGCTTTCTGAATAGCTAGGATTACATGTGTGAGCCACCACAGACAGGCAACCCTTTATTATATATTATCTAACTTAATGGTTGTGACTTTCCCATTAGGAGGACTCACTCTGAGCTCATCCTATTCTGGTTCACTTTCAGTCGATGGCCAGGTCAGTTTCCCCTCTGGAACTAACTTGTCTGTGGGAGGAGGATAAAGCCCCTGAAGCCCCTTCCCTTGTTTGGTGCATCCTATATTGTGAGAGTGATGAATGAGGTCCAAGATTAAAGCTGGGCTTCTAAGGTGGAGTTCCTATTGTGGGCAACCTGGGCTGGTGTGCAGCTTTGAACAAGTGACTCTGGAAAGATATGAAAAATAACCACACTTAAATCCAATTTTTTTCAAAATCCTCTTGAGAGCTAGAAGAGGAGAGGGGAAGGGAAGATATATTCTGAATAGTTTCATTCCTGTTGTGACATTGATTGATACATTTTGCTCAAGCAGGAATTACTTCTTATCCTGGGAAGGTCCTCAGTTTACCTTCCCGTGGTTGAGAGTTGTATGAGCTAAAATCCTCAGCTGTCAGCTCTATTTGGGCTACTTGACCCAGAGAAGAGGGCGACCCTTTTTGCAAACTGCTCTCCTCAGAAGGAGGTCCAATTTTCTGATTTTCAATAATGGGGACTAGGTGCTGCTAGAGAAAAGGATGCTATAAAATAGAGTGAGTTTGAAGCTCACACCCTTCAGAGGGAGGCCCAAACTGAGACCTGCTCTGAGGAAAAATCAAGGAACTGAGAGGAAGTTAATATTTTAGGTCATATGGCCAGGGAAGGCCTTTCTGTGGCAGAACTTCTGATCTAGCTGCTGAAAAGATGAACGAATTAAACAAAGTTTATTTTCCTATTGTGTGTGTGTACAAGTACTGGAGCTTGAACTCAGGGTCCCATACACTTGCTTAGCTTTTTCCTGCAAGGCAGATGCTCTACCACTTTAGCTAAACTTCTACTTTGAAGTTTTTTGCTAGTGTATTGGAGATAGGAGTCTGTCAGAATTGGCTTTCCAGACTGGGTTTGAACATGGATCCTTAGATCTCAGCCTCCTGATAAGCTAGGATCAAAGACAGGAACTATTAAGCATTCAGGTCCACACAAAGGTGTAGAAGAAGTTTCCAGAGAAGAGAAGAACAAATTTGCAAAGGCCCTGCCTGATTTGTCAACTTGTTGGATATTGTTTATTGATTTATTTTTGAACATGGGTCTTGAACACTGGGCCGGAGCACTTTCTTTCAGCTCTTCAGCTCAAGTCTAGCACTCTACCACTAGAGCCACAGAACCACTTTGGATTTTCTGGTGGATAATTTGAGATAAGAGTTTCACAGTCTTTCCTGCCCAACCTGGCAATCCTCAGATCTCAGCCTCCTGAGTAGCTAGGATTACAGGCATGAGCCACCAGTACCTGGCTGGATATTTATTTATATAGGAATACAGCAATATCCTTGTAAATAGGATGAAAAATATTTAAGTTGGTCACTCCATATGAGCCTCACTGGCTTTAAGTTTTCTCTTTGATAGTTAATATGAAGGAAAGCCACAGGGGGATTCACCTCAGTTTATTATAAAAGGATGTCTCTGGCGTGTTTTTACAACAGTGTGCACAATGTAAAAGATAATAATGTTATTCATGACATTATTCACAGTAGTAGAAAGGTAGAAAACCAAATGTCTCTTGATGGGTAAACAAAATGTGGTATAACCAGCCAAGGGAATATTATTCAATCTTAAAAAGGAATGACATTCTGACCATGCTACAACAAGAATTAATCTTTAAAATACTGTGAAATAAACCATATTAAAAATAAAAACTATATTTATGATTCTACATATATAAGGTACCAAAACATAGTCAAATTTGCTGGCTACCAGTGGCCCACACTTATAAAACTAGCTACTTATAGGGCTGAGAACTGAGGATGGAGGCTTGAAGCCAGACTAGAAAGAAATGTTGCTGAAACTCTTATCTCCAAAAAGTGAGATACAGTAGAGGTGAGACTCAACAATAGAACTGTGGAGCACATGGGCAGCAAAGATGGCGTTGGGAGGGGGTTGAGTGGGCAGAACCCAATTTACTATAGAGCACATGGGCAGCCAAGATGGCGCTGGGAGAGTAGAGTGGGCAGAGCCCAATTGATCTTCCGATCAGTGCCTAACCAGCCCATGAAGGCTCAGGTGCATGATAGGGTGTGACCTTGACAGTGATTGGTTCCTCTTCCTCCCTTGCCATGCCACCCGCCCTTTTTGTATTTAATAAGGGCTGCTCTCTGTTAATAAATGAGTTTTCTACCTGCTGGATTTGGCTCCCTGCTGCGTCTGATTGTCTCCTGGGCTGGGGAACGGGCAAGCGCCACACTTACTTTCCTCAGACCCCATCCATATTTCGTGGGACGGATGAAGACCCAACATAGAACATCAGCCTTGAACAAATAAGTTTAACATAGAGGGGCTGGGAAAGTGGCTCAGTGGTAGAGAGCTTGCCTTGCATGCCTGAGGCCCTGGGTTCGATTGCTCAGCACCACATAAGCAAAAAGAAAAAAGCCGTTGAAGGGTAAACAAAGGAGGAGGCTGCAATGCTTGGTAAGAAATGTATGCATTATCCTGCCCATGTAATTGTAACCCCTCTGTAAGTATGTTCTCAAATAAAATAAAATATTAAAAAAAAAAAAAGAAAAGAAAAAAGCCGGAAGTGGCGCTATGGCTCAAGTGGCAGAGTGCTAGCCTTGAACTGAAGAGCTGAGGGACAGCTCCCAGGCCCAGAGTTCAGGCCCCACGACCGGACCTCACCCCCCCAAAAAAGTTTAACATCGAATGGAGAATAGAGAATGAATGATGTGGCCAGTGCAGGTAAGAAAGAGCAGGCTTTCTGTGTGCAAAGGACTTCTTGGTCAACAGCACTGTGACAGAACACATAAAGACAGTACTAGGCTGAGAAGTAAGGACAAGGAAGACAGGAGAGTTGATTATCCGTTTTTTGTTGTTGTTGTTGTATTTGTTTTTCCCAGTACTGGCACCTGGACTCAGGGCCTGGGTGCTGTTCCTGAGCCTCTATATGCTTTGGGCTAGTGCTCTATCACTTGAGTCACAGAACTTCTTGTTTTTCTGAGTAGTTTATTGGAGATAAAAGTGTCATGTCATGGGCCTTCTTGTAAGGCTGGCTTCAAATGGAGATTAGTCTTCAGATTTTAGCCACTTGTGTTGTATTCCAATTTAAATTGTAGTATTCCAATTTCCCAGGAAGATATGACAGCACTCAGGCAATTTGGCTGGAAGTTCTTTATTTAGCCATATTCCATCTGTCCTCAGCTCACAGAGCTAGAGAACAGCCCTGTTTGTTGTTCAGGGGGGATTTTTATAGGAAGTGCTTTCACATAGGTGATGTTTACCAAAGCAAGCAAGCAAGGTTACAGAAGCAAATCATAGCCTTGAGTCAAACATGCCTTGGGACATTGGACCTTTGCCCTGATGTTGAAGAAGGGGAATCCTTTTCCCAGAGAGAATGCATGTCAGCATGCACCCTCACACCACACAGAAGCTCAGATGGGGACACACTAGTCAATGCCTCTGACAGTGCGCTGAAATTTTCTGAACAGGAATGATGTTTATTACAACTCCCTGAGTAATAAAGAACTCAATACAGCTGGTGATAAGCATCATAATTGTTAGTGGCATTCAGCAAAATTTGTGATAAACTGCAAAGCTGCCAGTCTAGGAAGCTTGAGGGAGAGAGAGAAGTTTACTTTTAGCAAAGATGTTTCTGAATTTACATTTTTGTTCCCATGGATATCCTTCTTTACCAAGGGAAAGGGGCTCAGGAGAGAAAATTAGCTACCGCAGGAACGATTGAGGCTAGAATAAACTTTCTTCCAGTGAATAGCAAATCAGATATCACACTGAGTAGCTAGGATTACAAGTTTGAGCCAAAACTGCCTATTTTGATTAATTCTTGTGTGTCATCCCCAGGAATGTGAATTCAAGCCAAGGTGACCCAAGCCTTCAAAGTTTTGTTACAGATATTGACTCAAGCTATGATGTCAGAAATACTGACCTTACTGTTCAGCCTGGAACCAAAAGAAACGGGAGGTCAGAGTTATCTATGTTTGTGGCTTGTAAATCACCAGGATTAGTGGCAGGCTGGAAAGAAGAGAATCAAGAGGGCACGTGTGGAACATGGCAGACAGGAAGGCATCAGGGAAGAAGTAGTGTCGGGATGAGCAGTGGATCAGGAGGACCAGATTCTCTGTGGTGCAGAAAGTCTTTCTTCAGAGCCCTCACCACATTAGCCTGTCTTGGGTCACTCCATGTTTGTTTAGTGTTTCAGCCCTCAGTCATTTGAACTCTTAGGGCTTGGGGCTTCCTGCACATCCTCCTGGAGCCTGGCACAGGGTCTAGCCCACATTGGTGCTGGCTGATGGTTGCCTAATGGGGCTGGATGGAGACAAACACTAAACTGGAGGTGTCTGGAAGGGATCGTCGTGCACTTAGTGTCCAGAGGACATGCATGGGACTCTACCTTCATGAGGAAGAGGCCAGAGGACAGTCTCATGTTGCCTCCCTAACACTTTGGTAGAAATGGCAGACAGATGTCACAGGCAGCAGGCAATGCTCTCTGGTTTATATATGTGCATGCACACCCAACATCTGTGGCCCATTAGTGGAACAGTACACACTGATCACAGCATGGACCCCATTTCATGGCTGCAGACACTGAAATCCTGGGGTCTTGGTGTCCTCAGGCCTTGGCCAACAGCAGTGGGGAGTCTGAGACCTTGGAGGCAGGGCAATGGCAGGGCTCCAGCAGTATCTGCAAAGCCTGAGAAGCTCGACTCCTCAAGGATAGCTCACAGACGCAGAGGAGGCTGTGAAGAGGGATAGATCCCTGGGGTACACTTGAACCACCAAAACGCACCCTGCTCACTAGCACCAAGCACGTACGGCTTATAGCCCAACAATCCAATTCTGGCTCTTTCTCACCTCACTTGGCAAGGGGGGAGCCATGGAGGAGCAAGATGCACCATTTCAGTTGAGGAGGGATATATCTGATATCAGACCCACACATCACACCTAGATAGACTGGAACTCTCCAGAAGGCCAAGGTAACAGATATATTCGTTGTCTAACAAGTGTGGAAGTGGGAATCTTGACTGTGAGGACTCCATAGTCCCCAACATGTGGGTTGGTGGCTGCGACTCCCCCCTGAGGTGGTGACTAAGTGGTAGCATCTGGGTTGCTAGCCTGTAAACAGAAGAAGTGAAGGTGGGCTGTGGAGTGGCCTGGTGCCTGGGCCACACTCTTTTGCTGAGTTGTTACTGTTGCCACCATGTGGACGTGCCTAGGCTTGGAGCAAGGTTACAGGGCCGGTGGGGCTGACTGGCTGTGCAGAAGCAGAAGGAGGTGTCACTTCTGCAGGCAGTGACTCTATTACTGGCAGCCCTATGCTTCCTGCTCAACGTGGGGCTGGGGCTCTGCACCATAATCGGCAGCCTGATGGCACCCCGAGGGGTTAGGAGGCAGATAACTGAGTGCCTCAGTATGGTGCTGAGAGAATGCTGCTCCCCAGTCTCCCACCCCTGTCTGGGTTTACTTCAAACCTGCAGCTTCTCCTTTCTCCTCCTCTGGTAGGTGACCTCAGTGGCAGCACCAGAACAGTCTGTGCTTCTTCCTACTTTTCTCCCAGGTGGGGTAAATTGAGGCTGCGAGGATAGGGACTTGTCCACTCAGTAGAGTCAGAAATAGAACCCAGGGCCCTTGGTGCCCCAGTATGGAAGTCTTATTTCTACTTACCATACTTTACAATCAGTTCTTTCTATTGCCCTCTCCTGTCCCCTGACCTCCTCCAGCATTCTCTTTCTGGAGTGTACCCTGTCTGCACATGTCTGTATCCTGTAGGACTGATGCCCTCATCATCTTTGCTCCCCTCCCTAACTTCCACCTGCATATCCTGTGTCTCTACTCAGGTCAGTCCTTTTCCCATTTAACCACTTGCAGAGGGACGCTAGGCCTCCCCACTAATTCTCCCTATTCACTCTTCCCCATCCTATCTGTATTTTAGGTATTGTTGATTGGGGAGTGAGTGCAAAGACCCTCTTGGAGCTGTAGGCCCCTTGGAGGGAGTGAAATGTGAATTTCTGGTTCTTGAGGAATTTGCCACCTTTGACTCTCCAGTAGTCCAGACGTGTTCCTGTGGAGGGATTTCCCAGAATGTCCCCAAGAGCAGTTCCCTGAGGGTGGAATGCCACATGCCTTCCTTCTCTGCCAGGAACTGATGGGACATGGTATTTTTTGGTATTCCAAACTGTGATCATATTTGATTCTGCCTCTTTGAAACTTATGTACCTGCACATCTGTACATGCATTTGGACTAAAATAGCAATTTTTCTTCCTGTGTGTGTGTATGTGTGTGTGTGTGTGTGTGTGTGTGTGTGTGTGTGTGTGTGTGTGTGTGTGTGTGTTTTCAGATCTTCAGTCTTAAACTCAGGGCCTGGGTTCTGTCTCTTAGTTTTTATCACTCATGACCAGTGCTCTACCACCTGATCCACATCTCTACTTCTGGCATTTTGGTGATTCATTGGAGATAAGAGTCTTACAGACTTTCCTACAAGGGATCCTTTATTTGTTTGTTTGTTTTTGGTCGGTCATGGGACTTGAACTATGAGCTTGGGCGCTGTCCCTGAGGTCTTCAGTTCAAAGACAGCACTTTACTGCTTGAGCCACAATGCCATTTCTGGTTTTCTAGTGATTTATTGGAGATAAGAGTCTCATGGAGGGCTTGGAAAGTGGCTCAGTGGTAGAGGGCTTGCCTTGCATGCAAGAGGCCCTGGATTCTATTCCTCAGTACCACATAAGCAAAAAGAAAAAAGCCAGAAGTGGCAATGTGGCTCAAGTGGTAGAGAGATAGCCTTGAGCTGAAGAGGTAAGGAACAGTGCTCAGACCCAGAGTTCAGGCCCCAGGACCAGACCCAACAACAACAATAACAAAAGAGTCTCATGGACTTTCTTGCCTGGTCTGGCTTTGAACTGTGGTCCTTAGATCTCCCACTTGAGTAGTTAGGATTACAGGCGTGAGCCACTGGTAATTTGGCTCCTTCCATTTTTTGTTTTTCAAGTTTTTCATTGTTAATTAATCGTAAGAGACTCAGATTTGCCTGCCCAGGCTGGCTTTTAAACGCAATCCTCTCATTGAAAAACCTCATGATTGGATTATAACTGTGAGCCACCAGTACCACTCTGGGATTTGTCATTTTTGACAAATGCCAAATGTGTCTATTGAGATGGTCTGAGCATTGAACATTGCACTGCACCCAAGGCAAATTTCAGGAGAATGACAAAGATGTAGAGACCGTTTGGTGCCTCACACACACCATTACATAATGTAAGTTAATGACTTTCTTCCCAGAAATACATACCTCTTATCTTTATACAATGTAAGGTGCTTAAGTGCTTCTTCATATTTATCTAAAATAGTATATACATTGAAAGGAACTCCACCATATGTAAACAAAATATTTTTTGTTAGTGATGGGGATTGAACTCTGGCACTGTCCTTCAGCTCTTTAAGCTCAAGGCGAATGCTCCACCACTTGTGCCACAGCACCATTTCTATCTTTGTCTGTTCATGTGGTGTTGAGGAATCAAACCCAGGGCTTCATGCATGAGAAGCAAATACTCTATCACTGAGCCATCTTCCTAGGTCACTAAACAAAAGACATTTATGTGTCAGCTGGGCACTGTTGGCTGACACTTGTAATACTAGCTACTCAGGAGGCTAAGAGGTGGGGATTGCGGTTCAAAGCCAGCCTGAGCAGGTAAATGGAGCTGTGGCTCAAGTGGTAAAGCACTAGCCTTGAGTAAAAATAGCAAAGGGACAGGGCCCAGCCCCTGAATTCAAGTCCTACTCTGCACTACCAGTTTAAAACTTTTTTAATGATAATGCAAGTCATCATCCATGGGTCTAAAACACTTGTGAGCAGTTGCTGACATACATGTCTGCCAACCTACAACATCGGCACATGCAACATGATAGACTTATACATTTCTGTTCATTTCAAGGCTAGGTACAATCACATGATTACAATATATGTAGAAGCTGCAATCAGTTTGAAGTCTACGTTCATTTTCTTTGTCAGTGCTCTTGTAAGTGTGTCTGAGCAGTGTCCCTCACAGGAAGAAAAGAAGCTCCTAATGACTCACCTTAATCTCATGTTGTGAGTAGAAATAAGACCGGGCTGTATGTCAATGCAACATTGCTTGGCTGTTTTTGACTCATCCTGGTTCCTTGAAGGCAGAGCCCCATCTTTTGATTCCATGTTAGGGATCTCAGGGGAGGTCACCATCAAATAGGAACTGAAGAATATCACCAGCTCCCCTTCATTAAAACCTCATTATAGTTGAAGCCAGTGGTTCACATGTGTAATCCTAACTACTCAGGAGGCTAGCAATATATGGTTGTGGTTCAATGCCAGCACTGGGTAGAAAAGTCCATGACACTTTTATCTCCAATTAAACATCAAAAAAACTTGAAGTGGACCAGTGTCCCAAGTAGTAGAGTACTAGCCTTGAGCAAAAAAGCTCAGGGACAGCCCTAGGAATGGCAGGCACACACACACACACACACACACACACACACACACACACACACACACACACACACACACACACACACACACACAAACAAATACACACACATACACACACACTCAAACACACATACGCCCCTTTTTGTTAGCTCATCTAATGCTCCCAACAACCATATAAGTCAGGTATGCTTATTTCCATATTATAGAGGAGGAAAATTCCTGGTGTGTCAGTGGACTCAGACCTCAAATCCATGCCCCTGTCCCAGTACTTTTTTGGGAATAAACCTGTGGACCAAGAGACAAACAGGTTACAGGCATTCTGTGGGGTGTGTGTGTGTGTGTGTGTGTGTGTGTGTGTGTGTGTGTGTGTGCACCAATCTTAGGTTTTGAACTTCGAGTCTGGGTTCTGTCCCTTAGCTTTTATTCTCAAGTTTGGCACACTGTACCACTTGAGCCAAAGCTCCACTTCTTGGTCTTTAGTTCTTCATTGGAGATGACTCTCACAGACTTTTCTGCCCAGGCTGACTTTGAATCATGCATGGTTCTCAGATCTCAGCCTCCTCAGTAACTAGGAGTCTAGATGTAACTATTGGCATCAGGCATAGATTCTTCACCCTTCTGGGTAAATCTGTCTTACCTGGTTTCCTCAGTGTGAATTGGTTTTAATAATGTTTGACCCTAGGCCAGTTGAGACTTGTATGTCCTTATTACAGAGTCTGGCTGGTGCTTCATTACAGCACTAACTACTCTGCCTGTGATGAAAGTTTTTGAAAAGAAAAAGTAAGCCAGGTGATGGTGACTCACACCTTTAATTCTAGCTGGTGAAGAGGCTGAGATCTGAGGATTGCTATTCAAAGCCAGCCTGGGCAGGAAAGACTGTAAGAATCTGGAAGTGGGGCTGTGGCCCAAGTGGTAGAATTTTAGTGTTGAATGAAGAGCTCAGAAACAGTGCCCAAGCCCTCTTTTCAGACCATAGGACAAACACAAAATGAAAGAAAGAGAAAGAAAGAAAGGGAGTAGGGGCAGGAGGAAAAGGAAAGAGGGAGAGAAGAATTATGGCATTAGTGGCTCAGATATGTAAAAGCAAACCAGTAGTGGAACTGTGTCGCAAAGTGGTAGAGAGTTAGCTTTGAGCGAAAAAGCTCAGACACAGGCCCTGTGATCAAGTCCAAAGAAGACAAAAAAGAGAGGGAGGGGATAGAAGGAGAAAGGGAAGGAAGGAATGATCTAGTTCAAGAGTTGAGTGAAATAGAAACTTCTGGGTATCCGGGAACCTACAGACAACCAGGAGGCATAGTTTTTTTAACCACACATCCTTGGCTGGTGCTGACAGTCAGATTCCCCCTACAGAGTCCATGCTGTGCTTGAGTTCAGGCCTATTGAATCCTCCCTGGGCCTTGGGACTGAAGATCTAGCCTTTGCTTCATTTGTAAAGACTAGGAACCCGAGGACATCAAGGACCTCTCATGGCAAGAAGAGTAAGACATGGGTATCCATTCCTTGAAATCAGATCCTTTCAGTGACATGCCTACTCTGATCCTTCTATCCTATCATCTAAAAAATACCTACATCACCAGCACTCCAGGAAAAGAAAGGGAGCCCCCTCAATGGCTATAGGGTGGGTCTCTCTATCCCATTTGACAGTCCTGGTCCAGCACAGATTCTGCCAGCCCTCTCTTTCTCTCTCCCTCCCTCCCTCTATTGTTTTGGGGAGTCTTCAATGACCAGAGTATAGAATGGACTGCTATCTCCCCATTGGCACCAACAGTATTTAGCCATTTTCCTCAAAATCACAGCCAGAGCACGAGTGATTAAAGTCAAATTTAAATCTGCCAGCAAGTCATAACATATAGGGCTAGGACATTTATCAAGGCTGGGGGCCTCTAGTGACCTCAAAGAAAGCCAGTGAGATGGGGCAGGGAAGAGCCTGCAGTGGGACTTCTCTTCTCTGCCCTGCACCTTATAAGGCTTCTCAAATCAAGTTCAGGCCAAATAATAATGACAAATAATAAATATTGATTAAAAACAACTCCTGTATTGAGACATGAAGGTTTCATTTATTTTATTTTTACCCCATCAAATGTCCATACCCACCCCATGGAGTATTTATTATTATTGATGTTCTTTCTTAAACTTCATTCACATATCAGAAAATGGTATTCAGAGAGATTAAGCCACTGACTAGAGCCACACAGCTCAAAATGCAAATAGTAAACATAAGAATACTGTCTGAGGCAGGTGCTGGTATCTCATGCTTGTAATCTTAGTTACTCAGGAGGCTGAGGTCTGAGGATCATGGTTTACAGCCATGATCTCCGATTAACCACTAAAATGCCTGCAATGGAGCTGTAGCCCAAGTTATAGAGTGTTAGTTTTGAGTGAAATATCTAAGGGACAGTGCTCAGATCTTGAGTTCAAGCTCTGGTACTGGCACCAAAAAATAAAAACAAAAAAAAAGGCTCATAACCTTCACCCAAGACTATCTCCCACACACCAACAAAAACCTGGACCTGAAGGTGTGTGTGGCTCAAGAGGTAAGTACTAGTCTCAAGCAGAATAAGCTAAGGGAAAGTGTCTAAACCCTGAGTTCAAGCCTCCCCACTATAAACTTGTGTGTATATGTATATGTGTGTATATCTATATACACATATATAAAATGTGTCCACACATATGTACACATACATGTATGTATACACATATGTGTATGTGTTGATTGGGGGATATCAGGCCTGATATCTCAAGCAAGAGAAAATTTTTGCATCATTCAGCCTGTAGATGGAGACTCAGAATTTCTATACTGCAGTTAAGTGAGGATACTCAAATTTTGAAATTCATCAAATCATTGGACAAAGCCCATTCTATTTAGGAAGGTTAATCATCTTTTTTTGCTTTGTTTTGTTATGTTTTTGTTTTTTGCCAGTTCTGGGGCTTGACCTCAGGTCCTGCGCACTGTCAGTGAGCTGCTTTTGCTCAAGGACAGTGCTCTACCACTTGAGCCACAGAGTAACTTCTAGGTTTTGTTCATGTGGTATTGAGGAATCAAACCCAGAGATTCATGCATGCTAGGCTAGCACTCTAACACTAAGCCACATTCCCAGGCCATAATAAATCTTCTTTACTCCAAGTTTAAAATTATTTAAATTTATCTATTGAAATTTACCCATGTGATTAAAATGGTAATCACATCCAAAAATTTTTTTAATTTCTTTCCTTTTTTATTGCGAAAATACTGTACAGAGGGGTTACAATTACTTGGGCTAGGTAATGAATACATTTCTTATCAAACATTGTTGCCTCTTCCTTTGTTTCCCCTTACCATCCCTTCCCATCTCCCACCCACCCACCCTTAATCCCCCCTCCCTCCAAAGATGTAAAGTTTGTTTTTCTCCATAACGACTTTTATATCTCATTGTTGCAATGGGTCCACCTGTATCCCTATTTAAACAATTTATTTTTTATTTGTTAGGAAATGGAAAGACTTGGGAAAAATTATATTAAGTGAAGTAAGCCAGACCCAAAGAAACATAGGTCCCAAGGGTTCCCTTATATGCAACAAATAGTATATGTCTGACATAAGTAGAAACGGTCAGATAAATTGATGTTAGGCGAAATGAACCCCAAGATAAAGATTCAAATGTTTTTTCTTCCTTGCGATTATTTCTAACAGCTTTATAAAATGATTACTTTGTTGCTTTGTATGTCCCTTCCCCACAGTATAACCCCTGCTTCCAAAAGTCTTTTCACAGCAACATTTACATTGATGTTTGACTAAAACTTGAGGCACTACATGCTTGCAGAATTAATGTGTTAAAATTCACCATCTCTAGCCGTGAGTTGTTCGCTCATGGCTGTAATTCTAGCTATTCAGGAAGCTTAGAGCTGAGGACTGAAGCTTTATGAGACTCATCTCCAATTAACTATCTCAAAAAACTGATGTGGAATTATGGTACCAGTGGCAGAGTGCTAGCCTTAAGCAAAAAAACCCACGGATGGTGCCCAGGACCTAGTACAAGCAATAAAACTGTGTGTGCATGAGCATGAACACACAAACACACACACACATGCACACATATAAGCACATGCACATATACACCATTACTACCACTATCACTAGAATATCATGACTCTAGTCACAGGAGATCTGCCACCGTCAAATTGTGAGACAGGAAGTAGAATGGTGGGTTTCCTGAGACTGTGGAAAGGGATGGATGGAAGGTGCTGTTTAATAAGTTGGTATCAGAGAGGGTGCATGAAAATTTGAATGTACTTAAAGCCACTGAAGTGTACAATTGTAACTGGTTGAGATGACACATTTTATGTTATGGTTATTTTCCCAGGATGAGAGAATAGATAACAATACAGCCAGGGAGGGCCTGGACAAGAAAAGATAGCAGGAGGCGAGGGCCCTTATAGTGTTCACTCCTTCAGTTTCCCACCAACAAATATCTGCTGTTGAGCCACTTGTGCTGGGCTTATGACAGGTTGGAGCAAAGGCAGTGGGTGGCTACCTGTAATTGGCCCTCTATCATTTGAGCCACATCTGTACTTCTGGCTCTTTTTAAGTTAATTGGAGATAAAACTCTCAGATTTAGCTGCCTGGGCTGGATTTGAACTTCAATCATCAGATTTAAAGCTTATTATACTATCTTAAAGAAATGATTGGAACTTGCTCTTTTGTTGTTGTTGGTTTTGGTTGTCAGGCTTGCACTTGGGTCCCAGGCTCTGTACCTGAGTTCTTCTATTTAAGGCTAGCATTCTACCAGTTTTCATTACTACACTACTTTTGGTTTTCTGGTGATTAATTGGAAATAAAATATCATAGACTTTACTGCTCAGACTGGCCATGAACCTTGATCCTCTGATCTCAATCTCTTTAGTAGTTAGGATTTCAGGTGTGAGCCAATTACACCTTGCTGGGAACCTGCTCCTTTATGAAGGAAGGCATTCTGATTATCTCCATTTTCCAGATATAGAAACAGAGGCAAACAAATTAAAATGACTTGTCTATGATGTCACACGTTAGTAAATGCTGGAGCTGGGTCTTTTATCCTGGTCTTTCCAATAGTAAATCTCACCCTCAAATAATACTCCATTAGTGTGTTGCCTTTGTTATCCCCTACCCTCACATTCCTGTAGCAAGGAATCAAAAACACCCACAGGTGTGATTAAGTACAGGCTCTGTCTAATGAAGAGAGTGTCTGGGTTTGAGTCTCATCTTCACTACTGAAGTTGGATTGAGAGGTTTGTTGGGCCGGGATTAAAGGTTTGTGTTTTTGGCCCTGGCAAATCATTGGTTTTGTTCCAGTAGCCTGGTCTGTAAGACTAAGATAATGATTACCTATCTCATAGGTTTATTACCAAGTTCACAAAGAAAAAGGTGGGTTGGTGCCTAGCATATACTCAGCAACCCATTGATGTCAGCTGTTTATTTCATTGAGTAAAGATGGCAGCCTATGGCTGGGTGTCCAGCTCAATAGTAAAGCCTATACTTATTTACCATGGTGTGGAGGAGGAAGTTTGGGAGGGGACAGGAGGAAGAATCAAGAAGAAGGAAAAAGAAATGGTAGAATGTGGCCAGGCACCAGCAGCTCAAGCCTGTAATCCTAGCTACTTAGAAGGCTAAGATCTGTGGATGGTGGTTCAACCCAGCCTGGGCAGAGAAGTCTCTGAGACTCTCAAGTCTAATAAAGTACTCAAAAAAAGCTGGAAATGGTATTGTTGCTCAAGGGGTAGAACACTACCCTTGATTGAGCACAATTTGGCTCAGGGACAGTGCTCAACCAATGAGTTCCAGTTCCAGGTATGGCTAAATCAATCAGTCAATCAATAAAACAAGGAGTACAAGTGGAAGATTCGGTTGTGTGTTAGCCATGTATTTTTTCTTGCTATGACAAAATATTTGACAGAAATATCCTAGGAAGTTATTTTGCTCAGTGTCATAGATTTCAGGCATTAATGGCAGAGAAGAACATGGAGGACATGGAGCATGGGGAGGGGTAAGAGAGGGAAAGGGAGTGCTTCGATGGGAAGATTCTCTTTTCTCCTCATTAACTCCGTATGGAAAGCCAGCATACCGGATGGTGCCACCCATGTGCAGGAGGGATATCTGCTTCGGTTAATCTGTTATGGAAACCCACCAAACACACCCAGAGTTATGCTTTAATTATTAGCTGGGCGCATCTAAACCAAATCTAATCAATCCCATTGAAGCTCATCCTCAAGATTAACCATCACAGATATCAATTTCACTTGCCTCCAAATTTACATTCCTTGTTATCGCTCAACTCACCAATCATTTATCATTCTTGTTTTTTTTCACATTTAAGCTTGTGTGTGTGTGTGTGTGTGTGTGTGTGTGTGTGTGTGTGTGTGTGTGTGTGTCCTACTTAATGGTGAAACCACATATACTTTTCTCCTAAAATCAGCAACAAGGGTACCATATCTACTGTCACCACTTGTAAGTTGCAGGAACTAGATTTGCAAGGAAAATCAATTTGACAATAGAAATATCAATATCTGTGTTGATAGGAAGGAGTGTAATTATCTTTTTTGCAGATAATATTATCTTTTTTTGTTCCATCCTGAGCCTAGAACTCAGCGATTGTGTTTTGTCCTTGAGCTTTTTACTCAAAGCTAGAGTTCTACCCCTTGAACTGCAACTCCACCTCTGGTTTTTTAATGGTTAATTGGAAATAAGAATCTCAAGAGTCTCACATACTTCTTTGTCCAGTCTAGCTTCCAACTGCAATCCTCAGAAATCAGCCTCCTGAGTAGCGCGGATTAGAGGCAGCAGCCACTGGCTTCCAAATCCCATATTATTTTTTATTTAGAAAATTACAAGACCCAGCAATCCCACTTTTGGGCATTTACCCAAATGTTTACAAACAAGACCACACTAAAGCTACCAGCACAACTATGTTTATTGCAGCATTATTTACCATAGCTAAGATCTGGAACCAACCCAGATGCCCCTCAGTAGATGAATGGATCAAGAAAATGTGGTATATATACACAATGGAATTCTATGCCTCCATCAGAAAGAATGACATTGCCCCATTTGTTAGGAAATGGAAAAACTTGGAAAAAATTACATTAAGTGAAGTAAGCCAGGCACAAAGAAACACAGGTCCCATGGTTTCCCTTATTTGCAATATCTAGTATATGTATGAGTCAAGCGGAAAAAGTCAGATAATGTGATGTTAGGAAAATGAATCCTTAGGTATTTTAATGTATTTTTTTCTTTCATGCATGTGTTTCTAACGCATTTATAAGTTTATTTCTTTGTTGCTTTGTATGTCCCTCCACCAAAGTATAACCCCTGCTTTCAATATATTTGATGTCAGTATAACTTATGGAGGAGATGGGGAAAAACAGTCATTTAAGGATTCAGGTGGACCTGTTGCAACAATGAGAAGTACAAATTGTCATGTCAAAAAGGAGCTTTACAATGACGGTGGGGGGGAGCAGGGGGGAGGGAAGGATAGGAGGGAGGGATGAGGCTGGGAAGGGAGGTGAAGGGTAAACAAAGGAGGAGGCTGCAATGCTTGGTAAGAAATGTATGCATTATCTTGGCCATGTAATTATAACCCCTCTGTACAGTATATTCACAAATAAGATAAAATTAAAGAAAGAAAGAAATGAACCTACAGACCTATAACCAAGTAGTCTTCGATAAGGGAGCTAAAATAATAGAATGGAAAAAAGACAGCCTGTTCAGTAAATGGTGTTGGCAAAATTGGTAAACTACTTGTAGAAAACTAAAGCTAGATCCTTATATATCACCCTGTACTAGAATCAACTCCAAATGGATCAAAGACCTCGGAGTCAAAGCAGACACTCTGAAAACATTACAGGATGGAAAAGGAGAAACCATAGGTCTCCTAGGCTCAGGCCGAAATTTTCTTTTTTTTTTTTTAATTTTATTTTATTTTATTTGTGAACATACTGTACAGAGGGGTTACAATTACATGGGCAGGATAATGCATACATTTCTTACCAAGCATTGCAGCCTCCTCCTTTGTTTACCTTTCACCTCCCTTCCCAGCCTCCCCCCTCCCCCCCACCCAATCATACCCCCCTTCCCCCCCCACACATCGACATTGTAAACCTGGTTTTGACATGACATTTTGTACTTCTCATTGTTGAAACAGGTCCACATGAATCCTTACACGACTTGTTTGTCCCCATCTCCTCCACATGTTATACTGACATCAAATATAGTGAAAGCAGGGGTTACACTGTGGGGGAGGGACATACAAAGCAACAAAGAAATAATCTTATAAATGCGTTAGAAACACATGCATGAAAGAAACGAAAACATTAAAATACGTATTTAAGGGTTCATTTTCCTAACATCACATTATCTGACCTTTTCCGCTTGACTCATACCTATACTAGATATTGCAAATAAGGGAAACCATGGGACCTATGTTTCTTTGTGCCTGGCTTACTTCACTTAATATAATTTTTTCCAAAGCTTTCCATTTCCTAACAAATGGGGAAATGTCATTCTTTCTGATGGAGGCATAGAATTCCCTTGTGTATATATACCACATTTTCTTGATCCATTCATCTACTGAGGGGCATCTGGGTTGGTTCCATATCTTAGCTATGGTAAATAATGCTGCAATAAACATAGGTGTGCTGGTAGCTTTAGTGTGGTCTTGTTTGTAAACATTTGGGTAAATGCCCAAAAGGGGGATTGCTGGATCATAGGGGATATCTATGTGAAGTCTTTTGAGGAACCTCCATACTGCGTTCCAACGTGGTTGAACAAGTTTATATTCCCACCAACAATGAAGTAAGGTTCCTTTCTGTCCCCATCCCCTCCAGCATCTGTTGTTGTTAGAGTTCTTGATTTTTGCTGTTCTAACTGGAGTGAGGTGATATCTCAATGTTGTTTTGATTTGCATTTCTTTTATGGCTAGGGATGTTGAACTTTTCTTCATGTGTCTATTGGCCATCCTTCTTTCTTCTTCAGAGAAGCTTCTCTTTAAGTCTTTCGCCCACTTATTTATTGGGCAGTTGTTTCTTTGAGGATTTGTTGTTGGGGCGTTTAATTTTTTGAGTTCCAAGTATATTTTAGATATGAGACCCTTGTCCGTTGTACGGCTAGTAAAGATCTTCTCCCAATCGTTGGGCTTTCTATTGATCTTGCTAGCTATGTCATTTGCCCTGCAGAAGCTCTGCAACCTTATGCAATCCCATTTGTCCAACCTTTCTTTGATTTGTTGTGCTTCCGGGTCTCTATTCAGAAAATTTTGGCTTGAGCCAAGGAGACCTAGGGTTTCTCCTATTCCATCCTGTAATGTTTTCAGAGTGTCTGCTTTGAGTTCAAGGTCTTTGATCCATTTGGAGTTGATTCTAGTGCAGGGTGATATATAAGGATCTAGCTTTAGTTTTCTACATGTAGTTAACCAATTTTGCCAGCACCATTTACTGAAGAGGCTGTCTTTCTTCCATTCTATTGTTTTAGCTTCCTTATCGAAGATTAGATGGCTATAGGTCTGTAGGTTCATTTCTGGGTTTTCAATTCTATTCCATTGGTCCTGAGCTCTGTTCTTCTGCCAATACCAAGCTGTTTTGATTACTATGGCTTTATAATAGAGTTTGAAATTTGGTATTGATATTCCTCCAGCAGTGTTCTTTCGGGTGAGGAGCGTTTTTGCTATTAGGGGTCTTTTATTGTTCCATATGAATTTTTGGATTGCCTCTTCTATTTCCTTGAAGAATGAGGGTGGAATTTTGATAGGTATCGCGTTGAATTTGTAGATAGCCTTGGGAAGTATAGCCATTTTCACGATGTTAATCTTGCCAATCCAGGAGCATGGGAGGTTTTGCCATTTTTTAAGTTCTGTGTTGATTTCCTTTTTCAAGATTTTAAAGTTTTCATCGTAGAGGTCCTTCACTTCTGTAGTTAAGTTAATTCCAAGGTATTTTATTTTTTGTGGGGCTATTACAAATGCAGTTGCTTTCCTAATTTCAGCCACACTTTTCTCATTGTTGGCATACAGAAAAGCCATTGATTTTTGGGGGTTAATTTTATAACCTGCTACTTTGCCAAAGTTTTGAATCAGCTTGAGTAATTTGGGAGTGGAGTCTATGGGATTCTTTAAATACAAGATCATGTCATCTGCAAAGAGGGAGAGTTTTATTTCTTCTTTCCCTATTTGGATCCCCTTTATGTCTGCATCTTGCCTTATTGCTGTAGCTAGGCATTCTAATACTAGATTGAAGAGAAGTGGAGAGAGTGGGCATCCTTGTCTTGTTCCTGAGTTAAGAGGAAATGGCTTTAGTTTTTCACCATTGAGTATAATGCTGGCTCTAGGTTTGTCATATACAGCCTTTATTGTATTGAGGAATGTTCCATGGATTCCTAATTTTTCCAAAACCTTCATCATGAAGGGGTGTTGGATTTTGTCGAATGCTTTTTCTGCATCTATTGAGATAACCATGTGGTTCTTATCCTTGCTCCTGTTGATGTGATGAATAATATTAATTGATTTGCGTATATTGAACCAGCTTTGCATCCCTGAAATGAATCCCGTTTGATCATGGTGTATGATATTTTGGATGAATTGTTGAAGTCGATTGGCCAAAATTTTGTTGAGAAGTTTTGCATCAATGTTCATCAAAGAAATGGGTCTATAGTTCTCTTTCTTTGGTGAGTCCCTGCCTGGTTTTGGGATGAGGGTTATGATGGCTTCATAGAATGTGTTCGGTAGTGAGCTTTCTCTTTCAATTTCATTGAAGAGTTGGAGGAGTATTGGTGTGAGCTCTGCTTTGAAGGCCTTGTAAAATTCCGCTGTAAAACCATGTGGTCCTGGACTTTTCTTAGCTGGGAGGTCTCTTATTACTGTTTCTATTTCAATGCTTGATATGGGCCTGTTAAGCTGGTTTAACTCATCTTGGTTTAGTTTTGGCATGTCAATATTTGCTAGGAAAAGGTCCATTTCTGTCAAGTTGTCGAACTTATTAGCATAAAGTTTTGAGAAGTATTCCCTTATAATGTTCTGAATCTTGGTTGTTTCCGTGGTGATGTTTCCGTTCTCATCTCTGAGTTTATTAATTTGGGTGTCTTCTCTCCTTTTTCTGATAAGGTTTGCTAAGGTCTGTCAATTTTGTTAAGTTTTTCAAAGAACCAACTCTTTGTTTTGTTGATTCTTCCTATAGTTTTTGTGGATTCTAATTCATTTAATTCTGATTTAATTTTGATTATTTCTTTCCGTCTACTGGATTTGGGTTTATCTTGCTGCTCTTTTTCAAGGAGGTTTAGATGTGTCATTAAATTGTTAGTTTCCGATCTCTCCAATTTGTGGATGTAGGAGCTCAGAGCTATAAACTTGCCTCTGAGTACTGCCTTTGCTGTGTCCCAGAGGAGCTGGTAATTTGTGTGTTCATTTTTGTTGAATAGCATGAATATTTGAATTTCCTTTCTAATCTCTTCCATGACCCACACATGATTCAGCAGTGTGTTGTTCAGCCTCCATGTGATACCGGACTTTCTTGGTGGCTTTTGGTGTTGAGTTCTAATTTTATTCCCTTGTGGTCAGAGAGAATGCAATGTATAACTTCAATGTTTCTGAATTTAGACAAGTTTGCTTTGTGGCCTAGAATGTGGTCTATTTTAGAAATCGTTCCATGTGCTGCTGAGAAGAACGTGTATTCTGAGGCTGCTGGGTGAAATGTTCGGTAAATGTCTGTTAAGTCTAGTTGATCTATGCAGCTGTTTAGATCTGCGATTTCTCTGTTGAGTTTTTGCCCAGTTGATCTATCTAGTGGGGAGAGTGGTGTGTTAAAATTCCCAACAATTAATGCCTTTGGATCTATATGGGATTTGAGGGAAAGTAGTGTTTCTTTGATAAATTTGGGTGCTCCTTTGTTTGGCGAATAGATATTTAGAATTGTAATATCCTCCTGAAGGAGAGATCCTTTAATTAGTATGTAATGACCTTCTGTATTTCTTCTCACGAATTTTAATTTGAAGTCTATTTTATCTGATATTAGGATTGCAACCCCCGCCTGTTTATGGGGGCCGTTTGCTTGGTAGATTTTGTTCCAGCCTTTAACATTGAAAATGTGTTTGTTTTCACGGGCAAGATGTGACTCCTGAAGGTAGCAGATAGAAGGGTCTTGTTTTTTTAATCCAACTAGAGAGTCTATGTCGCTTAATTGGAGAGTTCAGTCCGTTAACGTTAAGAGATAGGACTGAGAGGTACTTGGGAGATCCTGCCATGTTATCTACCTTCTTGGGGGCTGCGAAAACTGGGTTCTTCCTATGGTTCTTGGATTCTCAGTTTGGGTGCAGTGTCTTGGCCTTTGTTGCGTTCTTGTTGGTTTTCTATGTGTAGGACATCTTTAAGAATCTTTTGTAGGGCTGGTTTGGTGGAGATGTATTGTTTCAATTTTTCTTTGCTATGGAAGGTTTTTATTTGGCCTTCAGTTATGAAGGAGAGTTTAGCTGGGTACAGTATTCTTGGTTGATAGTTGTTTGTTTTTAGGGCATGGCATACGTCATTCCAGGCTCTTCTTGCTTTGATTGTCTCTGCTGAGAAATCTGAGGTGATTCTAATTGGTTTCCCTTTATAGGTGATTACCCTTTTCTCCCTGACAGCTTTAAGGATCTTTTCCTTGGTCTGGGTTGATCCTATGTGGATTATAAAGTGACGGTGGGATATCCTATTCTGGTCTGGTCTATTTGGGGTTCTAAAAGCTTCTTGTATCTGAATAGGCCTATCTTTTTGTATGTTTGGGAAGTTCTCTGCTAGGATCCTGTTAAACAAATTTCCTAGACCATTAACTTCTGTTTCTAGATGCTCCTCTACACACATTGTCCTTCGATTGGGCCTTCTGATGGTGTCTTCCAGGTGTTGGATAGACCTCTCATATTTCTTGGACTTGTCTTGGATGGTTGTATGTTCTTTCTCTATAATATCTAGGCTGTCTTCAATCCCTGAGATTCGATCTTCTGCATGGTCTAACCTGCTGTCAATACTCTCTACTTTGTTTTTTATCTGTTTTCCTTCTAATTGGTCAGCTTTGATGGCTTCAAGTTCTTTGTTGAAGCTTTGTTTTACGTCTTGTATGAATTTCTTTACTTCCTTAATTTGGTGTTCAGTGTTTGTTCTCAAATCACTTAGTTGATTGGTTATGGTTTCTTTGGACTCCCATTCCTTCTGTTGGGTTCCATTCAGCATTCCTTTTGTGGTCTCCCTGACTTCATCTTTGTGTATTCTCTACCTGGTCTCTCAATTCCTGAATTACTCTTTGAATAGCTTTCTCCCGTCTGTGGGATTCCTGCAGTTCTCTTTCTTCCCGTTCGTGGGATTCCTGCAGTTCTCTTTGAGTGTTCTCAGCCTGCTCATGCCATTCCTCCCTTTCTCTTTGAGTATTCTCAAGTTGTTCACGCAAATCCTCTATCAGTTTTTGAGTAGCTTCCTCACGCTTATGATATTCCTATATAAACTTCTGGGATGCCTCCTCTCTCTCCCTATTACGCTCATACAGAGTCCTTTGTACATTGTCAAACTTCTCATTTATCATGTTTGCTAGTAGTGATTGTAGAGCTATTTGGGAACTCTCCTCTGGATTATTCTTTATCTGTTCTAATCCCTGATTATCAAGATTGGGAATTGAGATGCCCGAATTTGCCGTTTTTCTTGTGTTTTTCCGGCTTACTCTCCCCATTTGAGATGAAGATAGCACCAGTTTTGTGCTAGAACACTATCTGAAGGCAACCATCAACCAAAGTTTGCATTTGTACAGTCAATAGTATACAGATACAATCTAGTTCAACAGATACATCTATTCGACATCAAACAACTATATGTTAAAGGACTTCGAACCGCAGTAAAAAATTTGGAAAACCAGAAATTATTAGGATTCGGGAGATATGTGGGTAAAAAATAGGAATAGATTGGTGTGGGGAGGCACAGGGAGAGTTAACTATGTTCTAATCACAATGCAGGAAATGGGTTGGGTAGGATGCAAGTAGAGAGAGAGAAAAAGAAGAGACGGAAAGGGGAATGAAAAGAGACCATAAAAAAATAGAAACGTAAAAGTTAATGTTATTATAGAGATTAAAAGACCGTCTATTTAGAGAGGAATGTGAATATGTTTAGAGAAAGGGAGGGACATAGAGGAGATGTGAAAAACTTTAAGGATGGGAAGGGGAGAAGAAAAGATCAGAAGTTCAGTAGAGCTAGACAAAAAACAAAAAGATAATTAAGAAAGAAAGAAGACAAGAAAAGAAAGGAAAACGCTCATTCACATATTCCTAAAATAAAAATTATAAGAGGAGAGAAAAAAAACGTTACTGCAAAACAATTATTTTTTCAGAAGAGGCAAAAATTAAAGATTAATAAAAGTTTTAGAAGAGAAAAAAATTTATGTATATATATATATATATATATATATATATATATATATATATATATATAAGGTAACAAAAAAACAAAAAACAAACAAAAAAACAAAAGAAGCAGAAGAAAAAAAAAGAAAAAAAAGTCTTTTGATTTTTTTTTGGGGGGGGAGGGGTGGGAAGAATCCTGTATCTCCCTTTTGTCTGTAACCAGTCTCTTGTTGGAATCTCTGGTCAGCTTGAGGTCCTGTGGCTTGATTGGTTTCTTAAGTCGGTTGGTTGGAAGAGGCAGAAAAATGCTCTGCTTTACCCAAGATTTTGAGATCCCCCTCCCAGGTTAGTTTTCTCGGAGGGTGATCTGCTTTGAGAATCACAAAAGAGGGGGATGCGGTGATGAGGCTAGGTTCTGGGTAGAGGTGAGGCCTTTCAACAAACAATAGCTTTTCCCTGGGGCTATTTTGTGATAAAGCTCACAGCGCCCACCCTGGAGCCATTCTCAGGGTTTCTGTTTTTCAATTGAGTGTGGTGGCTGCTAGAGGGAGGGGCAGCCTCTGGCTCTGGTTACCCAGTGAGGCAAGGCACTCCAATGGCTGGCGCCTGAGCTGGGTGACTTTTCCCTGGATGGAGCTGAGTCTGGCAGGTCACTTCACCGTTAAGTTCTTGTGACCTGCGAAATGACTCGTTTTGTTCCAAGGCCTGAGATGGAGCTAGCAGCTCCTCCGAGCTTTGTCGGTATCCAAGATGGAGATCACCGGTGCTGGGGGGGAGGGGTGGCCTTCCCTCCTCTGCTCCCTGAGGAGTGAGGATGTCGGGCTTGTACTCACGCCGAGTCTTGGATCCTGGGTCGTCTTTGGTCTGCAAACTGCAGGATGAAGATGTCCGCTCCTTGTCGGTTCTTGTTGGTGTTGAGTAGAATCCGCTCGCCCGCTGCGTCTGGCTCCTTCGTCCCTGACTCTCTGGGTCTCAGGTATGACCCCGCGGCGGTGGTCACCGCCGCGACCCTGCAGGCCCTCAGATGTGTCTCCTTGGCTTCCCCTCTTTGACTAACTCTCTGTCTTGTGATGGCACACTTGGTGTGATTCTCTGGCTTAGGACTGTTCACTGGAACTCTAAAACTGCTTTCTATGCGAATGCTTGTTCAGATTCCAGCTTCTGCTCCGCCATCTTCCCGGAACCACATCCGAAATTGTCTTAATTGAGTCCCGGAAACAACAAATCAAAGAAAGGTTGGACAAATGGGATTGCATGAAGTTGCAGAGCTTCTGCATAGCAAAGGACATAGCTAGCAAGATCAATAGAAAGCCCACAGATAGGGAGAAGATCTTCACTAGCCATACAACGGACAAGGGTCTCATATATAAAATATATTTGCAACTAAAAAAATTAAATCCCCCAATAACAAATCATCAAAGAAACAACTGCCCAGTAAATAAGTGGGCTAAAGACTTGAAGAGAAACTTCTCTGAAGAACAAAATACGATGACCAATAGACACATGAAGAAATGCTCACCCTCCCTAGCTGTAAAAGAAATGGAAAACAAAACAACACTGAGATACCACCTCACCCCAGTTAGAATAGCTATAAACAAGAACTCTTTAAGTCTTTAGACCACTTATTTATTGGGGAGTTGTTTCTCTGAGGATTTCCTGTTGGGGAATTTAATATTATGAGTTCCAAGAGACCCTAGTCCGTTTTATGGCTAGTGAAGATTTTCTACGTGAGCTTTCTATTGATCTTCTAGCTATGTCATTTGCCATGCAGAAACTCTGCAACTTGAAGCAATCCCATTTGTCCAACCTTTCTTTGATTTGTCGTGTTTCTGGGTCTTTATTAAGAAAATTTCAGCCTGTGCCAACAAGACCTAGGGTTTCTACTATTCCATCCTGTAATGTTCTCAGAGTGTCTGCTTTGACTCTGAGGTCTTTGATCCATTTTGGAGTTGATTTTGGTGCAGGGTGATATATAAGGATCTAGCTTTAGTTTTCTACAAGTAATTAACCAATTTTGCCAGAACCATTTACTGAACAGGCTGTCTTTCTTCCATTATATTTTTTGAGCTCCCT
The DNA here is from genome assembly GCF_024711535.1 of Dipodomys merriami. NCBI lineage: Eukaryota > Metazoa > Chordata > Mammalia > Rodentia > Heteromyidae > Dipodomys > Dipodomys merriami. The sequence goes on from NW_027204119.1 coordinate 31,536, forward strand.
TATCGAAGATTAGATGGCTATATATCTGTAGGTTCATTTCTGGGTTTTCAATTCTATTCCATTGGTCCCGAGGTCTGTTCTTGTGCCAGTACCAAGCTATTTTGGTTTCTATGGCTTTATTGTAGAGTTTGAAATTTGGTATTGATATTCCTCCAGCAGTGTTCTTTCCGTTGAGGAGCGTTTTTGCTATTCGTGGTCTTTTATTGTTCCATATGTATTTTTGGATTGTCTCTTCTATTTCCTTGAAGAATGAGTTTGGAATTTTGATAGGTATCGCATTGAATTTGTAGATAGCCTTGGGAAGTATTTCCATTTTCACGATGTTGATCTTTCTAATCCAGGAGCATAGGAGTTTTTGCCATTTTCTTAGTTCAGGTTTGATATCCTTTTTCAAGCTTTTAAAGTTTTCATCATAGAGGTCCTTCACTTCTTTAGTTAAGTTAATTACTAGGTATTTTATTTTTTGTGGGGCTATTACAAATGGAGGTGCTTTCCTAATTTCAGCCCCAATTTTCTCATTGTTGGCGTACAGAAAAGCCATTGATTTTTGGAGGTCAATTTTACACTCTGCTACTTTGCCAAATTTTGAATCAGCTTTAGTAATTTGGGAGTGGAGTCTATGGGATTTTTTAAATACAAGATCATGTCATCTGCAAAGAGGGAGAGTTTTACTTCTTCTTTCTCTATTTGGATACCCTTTATGTTTGCATCTTGTCTTATTGTTGTAGCTAGACATTCTAATACTTCATTGAAGAGATGTGGAGAGAGTGGACATCCTTGTTTTGTTCCAGAGTTAAGAGGAAATGGCTTTAGTTTTGATGGCTTCCAATTCTTTGTTGGAGCTTTTTTTAGATCTTGTATAATTTTTTTACTTCTTTACTTTGGTGTTCCGTGTTTATTCTCAAATCACTTAGTTGATTGTTTATGGTTTCCTTGGACTTTTATTCCTTCTGTGTGGCTCCATTAACCATTCTTTTTGTGGTCTCCCTGAATTTTTTCAGTTTTCTGCTTATGTATTACATGAATTCCTCTATCAATCTTTGTCTATTCTCATCCCGCTCTCGCAATTCCTGTTTTACTCTTTGATTAGCTTCCTCATGTTCAAGCAATTCCTATAGTTCTTTTTGACTGTTCTCAGCCTGCTCACGCAATCCTTATCTATCACTTTGACTGTTCTCAGCCTGCTTACACAATTCATTTATTTCTCTTTGAGTGTTCTCAACCTGCTCATGCAATTCCTGAATCACTCATTGAGTAGCTTCCTCACACTTAAGAGATTGCTGTTTTGATCTTTGGTTTGCATCCTCTCTCTCCCTATCAGGCTCACACTCAGTCTTTGAAGGTTTTCGATCTTTACATTCACCATCTTTACCAGTATTGTTTGTACAGCTTTTTGGGAACTCTCCTCTAGATTATTCATTATTTGTTCTGTCACCTGATTACCATGAGTGGGAGTGGAGATACCCGGATTTGCCATTTTTCCGGATTTTTCTGCCCATTTGGTATGAAAGTAACACCAATTTTGTGCTAGAAAACTATTTTAAGGCAAGCATCAACCAGAGTCCTATAGTTGCACAGTGAAAAGTCTGCAGATACAATCTAGTTTATCAGATAAAATCTATTCAACATCAAACAACTATGGATTAATGGGCTAAGAGCAGCAAGGAAGAATTTGGCAAACCAGAAATTATTATGTTTAGGGAGAAATATGGTGAAAATTAGGATTAAATGGATAGGGAAATGCCAAAGAGAGTGAAATTAACCAAGTCCAAATCTCAAAGAGGGAAATATGCTGGACAGAATGATAGGAGAGAGAAAAAAAAGAGACGAGAAAAAATGGAAAAACAAAATATTAATTTAAAAATTGAAACTTGAAGATTATCTAATTTTAAAGGTGAAATTGAGAGAATGAGGATAGGATGAGAGGAGGAGTGGGATTAAAAGGACACTTGAAAAACTAAAAAATAAAAATTCCTATTTTTATTGTGAAAATACTGTACAGAGGGGTTACAATTACATGGGCAAGATAATGAGTACATTTCTTATCAAGCATTGTAGCCTCCTTCTTTGTTTCCCATTCCCATCCCTTCCCATCCTCCTCCCACCCCCCCACCCAAACCTTCCACCCACCAAAATTCTAAAGTTCCTTTTTCCACATAATGACTTGTACATCTCATTCTTAAAAAAATATATAGGCATAAAGATATAATACTGCTACTAAGGAATTTAAGCCTGAGAGTATTTGAATTGAGTAATAAATTTCTGTATTAAGTGTGTACAGTATGGTAGATAAGGTGTAATAATTGACGACGGATATATCTGAGGATGAGCAGAACAGCAATTAAGTCGTGCACAAAAGGACAAAAGAGAAGAAAAATGAAGAAAATGAGAAAGAAAAAAAAGGACTGAAAGGTCAGTAGAGACAAAAACAGCACACATACATATACACCTAAATAAAAATTTTAAGAGGAAAAATAAAAGATTAATAGAAAACAATTTTTAAAAAATTAAAAATAAAAAATAGGTAAAAAATAGTTCTTTGATTTGTTTTTTTATCGGGGGAGGTGGAGGGGAAGATCCTGTTTCTCACTTTTGTCTGTATCAACTCTCTTGGTTGAGTCTCTGGTCTGCTATGGTGTTTGGTTTTCACGTGCTTTGATTGGTTTCTTAAGTCAGTTTGTCTGAGCAGGCAGAAAAATGCTCTGCTTTACCCAGGATTTTGTAATCCTCCTCCCAGGCTAGTTCAGTGTGAGGGAAATCTGCTTTGAGTATCACAAAACAAGAAGATGGCTCTCTCCTCTAGTTGGGAGATGCTGTGATTAGGCTTGGTTCTGGGTAGAGTTGAGGCCTTTCAGCAAGCTATAGGTTTTCCTTGGGGGGCTAGCTTCTGAGACACTCACAGAGCCCAGCCTGGATCCATTGTCAGGGTTTATGTTTACTGAATTTCCTTTAATTGTCTAATATGCTGTAGGGAGGGGCAGCCTCTGGCTCTGTTTACACAGTGAAGAAAGCGACTCCTGAGGGGGAGGAGCTTCTACTGCCTGGGCTTGGTTACTTTCCCCTAGGTGGAGCTGATTATGGCAGGTCAGGTCAGGTTCCTGTGACTTGCTAAATGACTCTTTTATTTTCTTCCAAGGCCTGAGTTGAAGCTAGCTGCTCAGCCGGACAGCTAGCTAGATTTCCATCAAGATGGAGATCTTGTTTCTTTGAAGATTTGTTTTTGGGGGATTTGGTTTTTTAAGTTCCAGGTATGTTTTACATATGAAACAATCCCATTTGTCCAACCTTTCTTTGATTTGTTGTGTTTCTGGGTCTCTATTAAGAAAATTTCAGCCTGTGCCAAGGAGACCTAGGGTTTCTCCAATTCCATTCTGTAATGTTTTCAGAGTATCTGCTTTGACATTGATCCATTTGGAGTTGATTCTGGAGCAGGGTGATATATAAGGATCTAGCTTTAGTTTTCTAAAAGTAGTTAACCAATTTTGCAAGCACAATTTACTGATGAAGCTGTCTTTCTTCTATTCTATTTTTTTTTTAGCTCCCTTATTGAAGATTAGATAGCTATAGGTCTTTAGGTTCATTTTTAGGTTTTCAATTCTATTCCATTGTTCGAGTTTGATATTTGGTATTGATATTCCTCCAGCACTGTTCTTTCTGTTAAGGATTGTTTTTGCTATTCAGGGTCTTTTATTGTAACATATGAATTTTTGGATTGCTTCTTCTATTTCCTTGAAGAATGCGGTTGGAATATTGACAGGTATTGCACTGAATTTGTAGATAGCCTTGGGAAGTATTGCCATTTTCACAATGTTGATTTTTCCAATCAAGGAACAAGCATGGGAGTTTTTGCCACTTCCTAAGTTCTGTTTTGCATTCCTTTTTCAGGTTTTTAAAGTTTTCATCATAGAGGTCCTTCACTTCTTTGTTTAAGTTAATTCCTTGGTATTTTATTTTTTTTTTGTTGCTATTCTGAATGTAATTGTTTTCCTGATTTCAGCAACACTTCTCTCATTTTTGGCATACAGAAAAGACTTAAAGAGAAACTTCTCTGAAGAGGAAAGAAGGATGGCCAGTAGACACATGAAGAAATATTCAACCTCTCTAGCCAAAAAAGAAATGCAAATCAAAACAACATTGAGATACCACCTCACCCCAGTTAGAATGGCTATAAGCAAGAACTCTAATAACAACAGCTGCTGAAGGGGATGTGGACAGAAGGGAACCATACCCCATTGTGGGTGGGAGTGTAAACTTGGTCAACCACTTTGGAAAGTAGTATTGAGGTTCCTCAGAAGACTCCACATAGAGCTCCCCTATGATCCAGCAATCCCACTTTTGGGCATTTACCCAAATGATCACAAACAAGACCACAGTAAAGCTACCAGCATGACTGTGTTTATTGCAGCATTATTTACCACAGCTAAGGTATGAAACCAACCTAGATGCACCTCAGTAGATGAATGGATCTAGAAAATGTGTTATATATCCATAATGGAATTCTATGCCTCGATCAGAAAGAATGATATTACCCCATTTGTTAGGAAATGGAAAGATTTGGAAAAAATTATATTAAGTGAAGTAAGCCAGGCCCACAGAAACATAGGTCCCATGGTTTCCCTTATTTGCAATATCAAGTATATGTCTGAGTCAAGCAGAAAAGTTCAGATAAGTTGATGTTACAGAAATGAACCCCAAGATAACTATTCAAATGTTTTTTTTTCTTTCATGCAAATGTTTCTAACATATTTATAAGATGATTTCTTTGTTGTTTTGTATGTCCCTCCCCCATACTATAACCTATGCTTTCACTGTATTTGATGTTGGTATAATTTGTGGAGGGGAAGGGTAAAAACAAATTGTTTAGCTATGCATGCAGGTGGACCCATTGCAACAATGAGATGTACAAGTTGTTATGTCAAAAAACGAACTTAGCAACTACGGTAGGTGTTAAGGGGAACGTTGGGGGGGGGGAAGAGTATGGGAAGGGATGGTAAGGGGAAACAAAAGGAGACAACAATGCTTGATAAGAAATGTACTCATTATCTTGCCCATGTAATTGTAACTCCTCTGTATGGTATTCTCACACACACAAAAAGATGGAGATCTTAAGTTGTGGCGCTGGAGGAGTGGCCTTCCCTCTTCTGCTCCCTGAGAAGGAGTAAGGATGTCAGGGTTCTACTCACACCCGGAATCTTGGTTCCTGGGTAATCTGTGGTCTGCTATCTGCAGGATGAAGATATCTGCTCCTTGTCAGTTCTTGCTGATATTGTGTAGAATGCACTTGCTCGCTCTATCTGGCACCTTTGTCCGGGACTTTCTGTATTGTAGGTATGATGAGTATGGTTGCCACCACTGCTGCTTCACCCATGACTGCTGGCAAGTGCTCAGATCTGTCTCCTTGCCTGCATTTTCCCTCTCTAGCCAAACTCTCTGTACTATGGTGGCACACTTAGTGTAATTCTTTGGCCTAGGACTGTTCACGGGAACACTAAAACTGCTTTCTATGTGAGAGCTTGTTTAGCCTCCAGCTTCTCGTCCATCTTCGCGGAACCACCAGGTTTCATTTGGGGGGGGGGGGTTCCAGTCGTGGGGCCTGAACTCTAGGCCTGGGCACTGTCCATCAGCTCTTCAGCTCAAGGCTAGTGCTCTATAACTTGAGCCACATTGCCACTTCTGGCTTTTTTCTTTTTGCTTATGTGGTGCTGAGTATTCAAACCCAGGGCCTCAGGAATGCAAGATAAGCACTCTACCACTGAGCCACCTTCCCAGCCCCTTAATTTTTATATTATAGGTTTTTTCACATAATTTAGGATTTGTGATTATTGTGCCAGGTGATTTTTGTTTTTCTGTTTATGTTACTTTGAAATAGTGATGTCAGGCTTGTATGAAGAGAGATAGAATATGAAATGTATGTTACTACATTGAAAGAAAGAGAACAGACATTTTAACCTATTTGCTACAAGTAAATTAATATTAAGCAAAGGTAATTAATATAATTACTTATTTACTTTTCAGAAGATGAGTAGAGTACTCTGGATATCTTGGAGTAAAAGACTTTAGATTCATTTCAACTGATGCCTTACATTGAACTTACTTGCTAAACTTTCTTCTTCAGAAAGGAAAAAGCTCCATTTCTTTCATATTTGTATTATACAGTCATAATAGCTGCATGTTAAATTGCTTACCTCTACTTGTTTGAATTCCATTCTTCATCCATTAGGTATCTAGGGCTTTGAATGACCAATTCCTTAATATACCTATATTGCTCATATTGTGATGTAAATCTCTGTAATATTAATATGAATTTATCTCTGATTCTCATCATGAGCTACATTCTTATGAAATTTATGTAGTACCAAGCTAGAAACTTGATAATTTTACTCTTTTCTATGTTTTAATCAATAAATCCATTCTCTTTAGAAATATGTTTCCATCTTTTATGTTGCTCAAGTAAACAACATGTATTTCTAGTGCTTTTCCTGAAATAAATATAAAGTTTGGAACAGGAAGAAAAACTCTCCCATTATCAATTTGAAGTAAATCCTTGGGGACTATTTTATACAAATAAATTTTAAAAAGCCGAGTGTAAGTTGATCACGCCTGTAATCTTAGGTACTCAATAGGCTGAGATCAAAGCCATCCTGGGTAGGAGAGTCTGTGAGACGCTTATCTCCAATAAACCACTAGAAAGCCGGAAATCGTGCTGTGGCTCAAGCAGCAGTGAGTTCTCATTGAGCTGAAGAGGTGAGGAATAGCACCCAAGCCCATAGTTCAAGCCCCAAGACCAACAAAATAAATAAATAAATGAATAAAAACTGCAATGCACATGTTTATAAATGAATAATCTAATGGATAAGTCAATTAGACACAAAAACTACCACATCAAGTCTCAATTTACTTAAAGGCACCAAAATATCAGTGTGCACGAACATCACTCAGTTTTAGAAAATGACTAGTAAAAACAAAGTTTTTATTATATTTGAAATGTAAAAAGTGGAATTTAAACCCAGATTTGCTGTGAGTATCCTATTTCCAGGAATACGTTTATTCAGCAAACAGAGAAACAAAAAATAAGGGTTTGTCATATAGGATGAAAGATGTAGAAGCAGTCTCTCCTTAAGATGATAAATTACATGCAAAAGTGTGATTTATCCATTCATCTACTGAAGGGCATCTAGGTTGGTTCCATATCTTAGATATGGTAAATAATGGTGCAATAAACATAGCTGTGCTGGTAGCTTTAGTATGGTCTTGGATGTGATCATTTGGGTAAATGCCCAAAAGTGGGATTGCTGGGTCATAGGGTAGCTCTATGTGAAGTCTTTGGAGGAACCTCCATACTGCTTTCCAAAGTGGTTGAACAAGTTTACACTCCCACCAACAATGCAGTAGGGTTTCTTTGGTCCAAATCCCCTCCAGCATCTATTGTTTTTGAGTTCTTGATTATAGCCATTGTGATTGGGGTTAGGTGGATTGTCAATGTTGTTTTGATTTTCATTTCTTTTATGGCTAGGGATGTTGAGCATTTCTAAATGTGTCTATTGGCCATCCTACTTTCCTATTCAGACAAGTTTCTCTGTAAGTCTTTTTTTATTCTTTTTATTTTTTTTTTATTGTGAAAATACCGTACAGAGGGGTTACAAGTACATGGGCAAGGTAATGAGTACATTTCTTATCAAGCATTATTGCCTCCTCCTTTGTTTCCCGTTATACAATGGAATTCTATGCCTCCATCAGAAAGAATGCAGTGCCCCATTTGTTAGTACATGGAAAGACTTGGAATAAATTATATTAAGTGAAGTAAGCCAGGCCCAAAGAAACACAGGTCCCATGATTTCCCTTAATTGCAATAACTAGTATATGTCTGAGACAAGCAGAAATGGTCAGATAAGTTGATGTTAGATGAAATGAACCCCAAGATAAGGACGCAAATGATTTTTATTTCTTGCTAGTTTTTCTAACATTTTTATAAGATGATTTATTTGTTGCTTTGTATGTACCTCCCCCATGTTAGAAGCCCTGATATCTCTGTATTTGATGTTGATATAATTTGTGAAGGGAAAAAACAAATTGTTTGAATAGGGTTACAGGTGAACCTATTACAACAATGAGATGTACAACACGTTATTTTGAAAAATGAACTTTATGACTTTGGTGCGGTGGGGGATGAGAGGTCGAGGACTGGTGGTAGGGGGGTGTGGAGGTTTGGGAGTGTGGCGGTGGAGAGGGGAAGGGATGGTATGGAGAAACACAGGAGGAGGCAGAAATGCTTGATAAGAAACGTACTCACTATCTTGCCCATGTAATTGTAACCCCACTGTATGATATTTTCACAATAATAAAATAAATAAATAAATAAATCATTGATGGGAGAAAGAGAAAATTATAGTTTCCAAATGAGCCATTGGTTATTGGTTTATGTGTGTATTACTAGCTAATCAGAAAGTTGACATATGAGGATCACAACTCAAAGCTAGCCTGAGTAGGAAAGTGATTGAAATT
>NW_027204120.1:0-40037 GCF_024711535.1 Dipodomys merriami
TTTTTAAAAAGATGAGGAATAGCTAGGCACTTGTGGCTCATGCCTGTAATTCTAGCTTCTCAGGAGGCTGAGATCTGAGGATCATGGTTGAAAGCCAGCCCAGGCAGGAAAGTCCGTGAGTCTCTTATCTCCAATAAACACCACTCAAAAACTGGAAGTGGGTTCTGTGGCTCAAGCGGTAGAGAGCTCGCCTCGAGCTGAAGGACACAATGACTGAACAAACAAAAAAGATGAGGAATATAGATGAAGTAACCTTGAGCAGTCTCTTGTAAAAGCAGCATTCAGAAACGCTAAACATACCACCATAGCAATAGTAAAGATTTCCCATTTTTCAGAATTTTAGACAGGAACCTGAGCATGTCCCAACTGTTCACAAATGTGAACCTCTTGGCTCTGAGTGACAGTTGGAGTTGAAGGCAAAACTTCATTCTTTTTCTCATCATTGTGGTAAGAGGTCACAGAATGTTCACCCTGAGCACTTGCCATACAAATGAGCTGGTACAGAAGGCCAAACTGACCTAGAAGGCTGAGCAATTTGGTGACATGAAGTCTGTCCCTGAGCAAAGAGCTGAATTGTCTAATGATTAAAGGAATCTTCTCTCAGTTGCTTACAAAAATGTTATAGAAGCCCATAGGTCATCTTAGAGGGTCATTTCAAGTATTGAGCAAAACATGGAAGGTGCTGAGGAAAAACATCAGATAGTGAAGAACACAAAGAGAATCAAGAATGAGCTAAGAGATAGCTACAATGATGCACTGTCACTTTGGAAAAGTTCTACATCCCTAGTGCTTCACAAGCAGGGAGCAGAGTCTTTTATAAGAGAGACTACTACCACTAATTGGCTGAGATTGCTGCTGGTTGATTACAAGAAAGGGATTGTGGATCGTTCACAACAAGCATACCAAGAAGCTTTTGAGATCAGCCAAAAGGAAATGCAAGCTTGGTGATGGTGGCTCACACCTGTAATCCTAGCTACTCAGGAGGCTGAGATCTGAGCATCACCTCAAAGCCAGTCCAGACAGGAATGTCTGTGAGACTTTTTTTTCTTGTGAAAATAGTGTACAGAGGGGTTACAATTACATGAGCAAGATAATGAGTACTTTTCTTACCAAGCATTGTTGCCTCCTCCTTTGTTTCCCCTTCCCATCCCTTCCCATCCTCACCCCCCACACTGCATCCCACCCTCCCCGCCATGTGCCAAAATTGAAAGTTCGTTTTTCAACATAACATCTTGTACATCTCATTGTTGCAATGAGTCCAGCTGTATTCCTATTTAAACAATTTCTTTTTTCCCTTCCTCTTCACAAATTATACCAACATCAAATACAGGGAGGAACATACACAGCAACAAAGAAATCATTGTATAAATATGTTAGAAACAATAGCCATAAAGAAACATTTGAGACTTATATCTGATAAACAACTCAGAAAACCGGAAGTGGTACTGTGGCTCAAGTGGTAGAGCACTAGCTTTGAGCTGAAGAGCTGAGAGACAGCACCCAGGCCCAGAGTTCAAGCTTCACAACTGATAAACTATCAGTTTGGGTCTGGCTCTTAAATTCTCGGTGTTCTATTATGACATTCTGAACTCCCCAGAGGAAGCTAGGTTTCTTGCAAAGACAGCTTTTGATGAAGTCATTGCTGAACTTGATACATTAAGTGAAGAGTGGTTCAAAGACTGCATGGTAATAATGTAGTTACTAAGAGAAAAGTTGACATTGTGGATATGATAACCAAGGAGATGAAGTGAAAGCAGGAGAAGGAGGTGAAAATTAAATGACCTTCCAACTTTTATCTGCCTCAGTCTAAAATTTATAAAGTAGACCATTTGCCATCCATGCTGTCCCACGAATAGTTTGTTGTTTATGATTTATGACAGGTTTATCTTGCTTCTATTTGAATTTCTATATTTCCCAGGGTTTTTTTGTTGTTGTTTAATATTAGGGGAATAGATATTGCCCATTAACATTTAGTGAGTTATCTGTTTTCATCTTCAAATTACCAATATGAGGATGTAGAATTTTTATACAAGTTGTAAATGTTTGGCATGTACTTTGGTATATGGTGACTTCATAAGGGCCAGTGTTAAAAATGCTTCCATGTCAAAGTGAAGAAATCTTCCTACTTATTGGATTACACTGGTGAGGAATAAAAGGGATAATTGGTTCCAGGCACAGGTTTAATTATTCTGGATATTAGAAAGTTTTGGAGCACTTGCAGGGCTGTGGTACAAACAGATATTCCATGGCTGTTACATGCTGGAATCATGTATTTCTGTGGAAGAGTCTATCTCAGTGTGCACACCTTAGACTACAGCACCAGAAGTATTCTTTGAGACAAAGTTGTGTCCCAATTAACTCTGGATAAGGGCAGAAATGGTTCACATTCCATTATTTTAATGTTACCTTCTGTTTGCTCTCATTATTTTTGCTACAAATTTTATTTGTATTTAAATCTTTTAGGCAACCTACGAACAAATGTAAAAATAAAGATGCAGTGAAAATAAACTGTTTGGTAATCATTACCACTTTCTCTACAACTTTTCATGTAAATTAGTTTTTTTGGTTTTGAAATGACTCAAAAGAAATTGTACATTATTATAAATTTGTTCATTACTCCCTTTTGGCAGCTAATGGGCTTTTACCAATTTTAAAGTGCAAAGTTTATCACAATAACAAAAATACTAATCTATCTACCAACCACCTCCTACAGAGTCAAATTTTTCCGTGGGGAGGGGAAAATTGATTTGAAAAATAATATGTTCCACTTAAAATTTTGATATATAGCATTTTTTAACTTAGAAAGCCACAATGTTTTTGACCCATCATGACACTGGTTAGTTGTTTTTTTTTGTTGTTTTTTTGTTTTTTTTTTTTGTCAGTCATGGGGCTTGAACTCTGGGCCTGGGACCTGTCCCTCAGCTCTTCAGCTCAAGGCAAGTGCTCTACCACTTGAGCCACAGGGCCATTTCCGGTTTTTGAGTAGTTTATAGGAGATAGGAATCTCATGGTCTTTCCTTCCTGGGTTGGCTTTGAACCTAGATCCTCAGATCTCAGCCTCCTGAGTAGCTAGGATTACAGGAGTGAGCCACCAGTACTTGGCTACACTGGTTAGTATTAACTGTAAAGTCTGTGCTTCTAAATCAGTTTTGGTTTTTGAGAATTTCTGGATTCAGTTTGCCTTCGCTTTTGGTCATTTTATTTGTCAGGTGCACAGGATTACCTTCCTTTTTTTTAGCCTTCTGTCTTGTCACCAACCATTCCTCCTTGGTGGCCATGTACTTCAGAAAAGGTCACATGACTTTTCTGGCTCTACTCACTGTCTAAGATCCCTTGCTTTTCTTTGCTTGCGTCCCACAAACTATTAACCTCATCCTCTACTGCAGCACATCTCACCTTACTTGATGAGATTGTGTATCTCCTATAAACACTATCCTGAATGGTCTGCCATTGTTTGCCTTTAAATCTTCTCTAAGTAATGATGGGTCTGAGTTATGCCAAATCTCACCCTACAGGATATTTCCTCAGAACATTACAGAAGACACCAAATAAAAGTGCCATTTTAAAAGACAGGTGGGGCTGAGAAGGTGGCTCAGTGATAGAGTGCTTGCCTTGCATGCATTAGGCCCTAGTTTCTATTCCTCAACACCACATACACAGAAAAAGTCAGAAGTGGTGCTGTGGCTCAAGTGGTTGAACGCTCACCTTGAGCTGAAGAGCTGAGGGACAGCTCCCAGGCCCAGAGTTCAGGCCCCACGACAGAGAAAAAAAAGATATATATTTTTTTCCTTCAGAATGCAAGATCCTCCAGAGCAGGGACAATATTTTCTGTATGTTCTATTGTGTCCAGTACACTGTAAATGCTCAATAAATATTGATGAGTGGAGGCCCAAAAAATCTGCTTTCTTCATTGGAAATATCAACTATACCAATTACTATTCTTGAGTTTGATATAGTTCTAAAATAAAAACTGCCATTCTTTCAAAGACAAACATATAGACACATACATGTATATAAGCACACATATAATGCTTTGGGGGTAATCAGTAAGATTACATTTCATTAATATGAAATATTAAATCAGTGTTATGTATAAATCAGTACAAACTCATTCAGTCATTGAATCCGTCCAGACTCCTTCATAACACCTGTAAACTTATTAGATCTTTTGCACAAGCATTAGTCCTCCTGAGTAAGCTCAGGTCAGGAGAAGCCACAACAGGACACAGATCCATATCAGGGCCTTAAAAATAGGCACACAAAAGAGGTATGATCAGTTTTCAAAGAAGAGATATCAGTAAGATTATTAAATTATTTAGGATTGAAAACTAAAGAAATGAAGATCTCTACAAAGAAGGAGACTAAAAAGAAAGGAAATACCTCTGAGGTCCAATCAGTCCAGTGTTCATGTACAAGTCTTCCAGGGGTTATGGGCCACAGTGTGATGCCCAGTGGCCCACATGCTTAACTGCTCAAGGCAGGATGAGATGAAGTCTAGGGGCTTGCATACAGGATGGCTGAAGCTCAAGGTGATAGGAGGCAGAACCTGTATAAGAGGGGCGCTTTGTGTGTAATCCTAGTTACTTAGGAGGCTGAGATCTGAGGATCAAGGTTCAAAGCCAGCCCAAGCAAAAAGAAAAAAAAAAATCTATAACTTTCTTTTTGCTAGTCTTATGGCTTGAACTCAGCATCTGGGAGCTATCCATGAGCTCTTTTGCTCAAAGGAAGCACTTTTGTGCCACAGAACCACTTCTAGATTTTTCTGTAAATAATTGGAGATAGGAAACTAACAGATTCTCCTGCCCAGGCTGGCTTTGAACTGACATCCTCAGATATCAGCCTCCTGAGTAACTAGGATTAAAGGCCTGATCAATTAACACCTAGCTCATACAAACTCCAAGTAATCACCAAAAAGCCAGAGGTAGAGGTGTGATTCAATTGGTAGAGTGCTAGCCTTGAGCATAGTATTAAGGGACAGCAACCTGGCTTGAGATCAAGCCCCAGGATTTGGAGAAGTAATAGAAAAAATCTGAAAATTACAAGCCAGGAAGATGCAGGATATGGACCAGAAGGAGTCTACTGTGTTTATATAGCAGATAGGCAAGGTGAGACCCAATGAGGCCAGAGGTCTGTGAAGCAAGTAAGACACTTGCCCAAGTGTCTCACAGGATGGCAACATGAAGCATTTTGCATCTTCACCAGCAGGTGGCACTAAAACAACAAGCCTAGTTGGTTGGGCTCTAAGTAATGAGCAGGTGATTTTATCTATTTGCTAGGTGTTGGAGGTGGAGTGGGGTGAACTGAGGCCCTTCAGGATTCTCTTCCTTCTTTCTTCCATTCTCTTGTTCATCATTCCATTTTACAGATGAGGAAAGCTCTGAGATGATTTTTTAAATTAGTTATTTGCTAGATTTTTTGCTAGCATTGGGGCTTTAACTCAGTCTCTCACTTTTACTTGGCTTTTCTTCTCAAGGCTGGCACTCTTCCCCCTGGAGCTACATGTTCACTTCTGGGATTGTGCTGGTTCATGGAAGAAAAGAATCTCTCAAATAATTCTGCTGGGGCTGGCTTTGAACTGAGATCTTGATATCTCAGCCTCCTGAATAGCTAGGATTAGTCATGAGCCATCAGTGACTTGTTTTAGAGATGATTTTTTTAAAAATAATATTTCTATGTTCATCCATTGTTTGTGTGTGTGCGCGCACATGCTCGCACACGTACACATACACACAGAAGCAGGGACATTGTCCAAGCACAGTCAAAGGGCAGAGCAATGGTCACACCAACCATTTATTGTCCAGTGGTCTCAGATTTTGGGTGAGGGGAGGGGAGTGTGCTGTTACTCCCTGCCTTTTGGGCTATGCCTATTCCTTCCTGGTGACTACTTTGTTTCTCATCACAGACTCCCAAAACTCTCTTAGGGAGATCATCCTTTCTACCAGAATGGGAGGTCAGGGCTGCCACCCCAAGATCTCATCTCTTTCTGTCCAGCTGTAGGGCTTTCTCATTATGGGAAGAACATGGGCTCCCTGGGCAGGGAACATAAATTAGCCACCTTTCGTGCCTTAACCTGAAACCTGCCACATTCCTAGATGGAGGCTGGACACAGACTTCATTCCTTCATTCTGCAAGCCATTCCTTGGCCACATTGCACATGGCAGCAATCCTGATCTGGGAAGGGTCTCAGATCAGCTTCTCTGAACAAAAGCAGATAAATAGTATCCAACAGATATGCAAAAATATCACAGGAAGGACTCTGGAGGCTGAGAACTAAGGATCTTGTTTCAAAGACAACTTGAGTAGGAAGTCTCTAGACTTACCTTCAAAGAACCAGCAAATACTCCAAAGTGGGGCTGTGGTTCAAGTGGCAGAGTTCCAGCATTGATCAAAAAAGCTAAGGGATAGTGACTAGGTTCTGAGTTGAAGCCTCTTTAACAGCGATAGATAGATAGATAGATAGATAGATAGATAGATAGATAGATAGATAGATAGATAGATAGATAGATAGATAGATAGATAGATAGATAGATAGATAGATAGATAGATAGATAGATAGATAGACAGATTTTCTGAGTACTGGTATTTCACACCTGTAATCTTAACTACTCTGGAGACTGAGAGTGAGGCAAGGATCATGGTGTGCAGTCAGACAAAGCAGAAAAGTCTATAAGACACTTATCTCCAATTAACTATCAAAAAGCTGAAAGCAGAGCTGTGGCTCAAGAGATAAAGAGATAGCCTTGAGTAGAAAAGCTGAGGGACAGTGTGCAGGTCCTCAGTTCAATTCCCAGGATAAGCGTGCACACATGCACGAGTGCACACATACACACACACGCACACCACACACACACACACACACACACACACACACACACACACACACACACACAAAGAGAGGAAGATATGGTAGTATGACCATGAGGTGTGGGGTATAGAGGGGGTGGCTGACTGGGAGCCGTGTTTTGGGTGTGGTGCTGGAGACAGAACTGGAGGAAGGATCTCCTACATGCCTAGAAATGGGGACTTCAGTAACAGGAAGAGCCAGCATCTAAATCCAAGGGAGAACAGCAAATGGGGAGGAGACAGAACCCTCTACACAGTTCTAGATTGTTCTGCAAGGTCCTAGAGTGGTAGGCAGGTGAATGAAAGTTCTCTTCATGGCTTTCATCACTCTAGCTGTTAGTGGACAACCTTGGTGTGTATGCAGGTCCTTGGTGTGTATGTATGCAAGTCCTGGGGCTTGAGCTGTTTATGTTCAAGGCAAGCATGCTACCTTTTGAGGAACATCTGTACTTCCAGCTTTTTTAGTAATTAAAGGGAAATGAGTGTCTCATACCTCATGCCTATAATCCTAGCTACTCAGGGAGCTAAGATATGAGGATCATGGTTCAAAGCTAGCCCAAACTAGAAATTCCATGAGAGTCTTATCTATAATTAACCACATGAAAAGCAGAAGTGTTACTACGGCTCCAAGTGGTAGAGTGCTAGCCTTGAGCAAAAGAGTTCAGGAAAAGCACCTAGGTCCCTAGTTCAATCCTTGGTACTGACTCTCCCCTACCCACCATAGTAACTCAAAATAATAAGTCTCACAAACGTTCATGCTCAAGTTGGTTTTGAACTATGATCTTCAGATTTAAGCCTCCTGAGTAGCTAAGATTACAGGTGTGAAGTTGTCATGTTGAAAACGAAATTTACAACTTTGGTGGGGAGAAAGGATTGGATGGGGTAGCGGGGGGAGGCTGGGAAGGGATGGGAAGGGGAAACAAAGGAGGAGGCTACAATGCTTGATAAGAAATGTACTCATTATCTTGCCCATGTAATGGTAACCCCTCTGTACAGTATTTTCACAATAAAAAACAAGAAAAAGAAAAAGATTACAGGTGTGAACCACCAGCATCTACCTCACTTGACTTTTCACTCAAGGATAGCCCTCTACCACTTGAGACACATCTCCACTTCCAGTTTTTGTTTTTGTTTTTGTTTTTGTTTCTTGAGTAACTGGACATAAGAGTCTGTTGGATTTTTCTCCCGAGGCTGACTTTAAACCATCATTCTCTGATCTCAGCCTCCTGAGTAGTGAGAATTACAGGTGTGAGCAATGAGCACCTGGCTACAGCTCTCTTCTTGTCCCTTTTTCAGGCCCACCAACATCCTTAGCTTCCTGCCCTTGCTATCATTGGTGTTATGGTCACTCCCTCCTATTTTGACTGAGTCAATCAGTCTCTGGTCCCAGGAATCTGCTGCAATGCTATTGTGGTGACTAGGGCAAACATAAGGGAATAAGCCAGGGATAAACAGTATGGAATCTGAGCCTGCTGCCTCTTACATCTGCCATAGTATGAGTGATCTTGGGACTTATGATAAATGCCACTGCCCTCTTGGAGGCCTCCAAAGAGTTAGATGAATGCCCACTCACTGCAAGCATGCCAAGTCCTGGGGTACAGGGCACTAAGGCTCCTCCTGTACTCCACTGCCACCAGTGGGACTGTGAGAGGTCATGTTCCTCTTCTGAGCCTCCATTTCCTCCATAGTTCACAGACATTGTCCTTAAACACTGCATTCCAATCCCTTCTCCTTTCTCCTGGATCTTTGCCAGAAGTCTCATACTTAGGATTTTGGGGCTTTGCTTTTGGCTAAGCCGATCTGTCTGTTCCCAGCCTGGAAATCACACCATTATAATCATCCTTACTTGATAGAGAAGAGAATGGGGACTAAAGATTTGTGATGATGAGATGGGAAAATGGAGACTCAGTCTTTGAATGAGGAGTTTATTAAAGAATATTAAAAACAAGCCAGGCAATGGTGGTTCCTGCTTGCCATACAAGCACCTTAAGAGGCTGAGATCTAAAGACCATGGTTTGAAGTCAGCCTGGGCAAAAAAAAAGTCTGTGAGACTCTTACTGACAATTAACCAGTTTTAAAAAGTCAGAAATGGAAGTGTGGCTTAAGTGGTTAAACACCAGACTTGAGCAGAAAAGCTAAGCAAGAAAGCAAGCCCTAGTATCACCGCACTCGCGCACACACACACACACACACACACACACACACACACACACACACACACACACACACACACACACACACAATCAATAAAATGTGTTTTAAATAAACCAGTACTTCTAGACTAGTGAATTTATTCTTCTTTCAAAATCCTTGGCTAAGGCTTTGGCTTCATCAGCTGGAGGTCCCAGAATGAATAGCATAAATATTGAAGGTCCCTAAAAAAGCCAAAGTAAGGACACCTAGTAGGAAAAGTTTTTGTATCCCACAAGGAAGTCTGAAGGCACAGACGATGAATAAGCAGTTTGTTAAAATAAATACATAAATAAAAAGAGACTTGGCTGTTGGTGGCTCATGCGTGTAATCCTATCTACTTGCAAGGCAGGGATCTAAGGATCACTATTCAAAGCAAGTCTGGGCAGGAATGTCTATGAGTTGCTTGCTTGCTTGCTTTTCTTTTTATTTTTTGCCAGTCTTGGGCCTTAAACTCTAGGCCTGGGCACTGTCCCTAAACTTTTGCTCAAGGATTGCACTCAATCACTTGAGACACAGTGCCACATCTGACTCTTTCTGTGATTAAGTGGAGATAAGAATCTTCCGAACTTTCCGGCTTTGACTGGCTTTAAACCCAGATTCTCAGATCTCTGCTTCCCGAGTAGCTAGGATTACAGGTGTGAGCCACCAGCGTAGGCTGTCTGTGAGACTCTTATCTCCAGTTATCTACCAAGAAAACTGAATGGGGGGCTGTGGCTCGAGGCGTTGAGTGCTAGCATTAAGCAGTAAAACCTCAAAGACAGGACCCAGACCTTGAATTCAAGGCACAGGACCACACAAAAAATAATAAAGAGGGAAGTAGCAAGGGGCAGTGGGAGGCGAGACATACCATTCATCAAATACAATAGTCTAGAAGCTGACATAGTGCTGACCCAAGTCACAACCAATCATCTATTTGAGGAAGCACAGTGACAACCAAGTAAATAAACAAATATGTGAAGCAACCACAGCAAGATAAACAGTGCAGGTGAGAGTGCTTAAAGGGGTCATTGTGAGTCAAGTGCTGGTGGCTCACACCTGGAATCCTAATACTCTGGAGGCTGAGATTTGAGGATCTTTTTTCAAAGCCAGTGCAGACAGTAAAGTACATGAGACCTTTATCTTCAATAAACTACTCAAAAAAGCTGTAGCTCAAGTGGTAGAGCACTAGCCTTAAGCTCAAGGACAGGGCCCAGGCCCTGAGTTCAAGCCCCAGTCCTCAGACTTCAGCTTCCTGAGTAGATAGGATTACATACGTTAGCCACCTCAGCCAGGCAACATTTTATTTATAGTATCTCATTTAATGCCCATGACTGCCTAATAGGAGGGCTCAGTCTGAAAGTATCAGCTCTGATTCACTTTCAGTAAATGATCAGGTCTGTTTTTCCACTGAAAGTAATCTTGTGTCTGGGAGGAGGATAAAATCCCAGAAGCCCCTTCCCTTTTTTGGTGCATCCTACAGTGCAAAAGTGATGAAAGGGCATGAGATTAAAGCTGGGTTTGAAGGGCTGAGTCTCTATTGTGGGAAGCCTGGCCTGGTGTGCAGCTTTGATGAAAAAAAAAAAAAAGTACCTCAGGGAATATAAAAACAAAACAACACCTCATATCCAATTTCCTTCAGAGTCCTCTAGGGAGCTAGTTGAAGAGAGGGGAAGGGAAGAGAGACTAAAGGGTTTCCTTCCTTTTATGACTTTGATTGCTATACTTTGCTCAAGCAGTAATTACTGAATTTAATAGTAATAATATACCTAACTGGAGAAGGTCCTCAGTTTACTTTCCCATGGTGGAGAAGTATATGAGCTAAAATCTTCAGGTCTCAGCTTTACTTGGGCTGCTTGGCTCAGGGAGAGGGGGACCTCTTCTGCAAATTTTTCTGCCCAGAAAGAGCTCTAGTTTTCTGATTCTTAATAAAAAGAAGCAGGTGCTGCTAGAGATAAGGATGGTATAGAATAGAGTGTGACCTAGGAGCTCACATCCTCTGGAAGAAGGCCCAAACTGAGACCTGTTCTGAGGAGAAATCAAAGAACTAGTGAGAAAATGAATATTTTAGGTCAGCAGGCAAGGGAAGGGGTTGCTGAGGTAGAACTTCTGCTCCTGTTCCTGAGAAAATAGAGAGAATCACACAAAGGTTTACTTTTATGTTTGTTTGTGTGTGTGTGTGTGTGTGTGTGTGTGTGTGTGTGTGTGTGTGTGTGTGTATGCATGCCAGTACGGGGGCTTGAATTCCAGGTCTCATGCCCTTGCTTTGCTTTTCCTGCAAGGCCGATCCTCTACCACTTGAGCCAAACCTCCACTTTAAGGTTTTTTTCCTAGTTTATTGGAGATAGGAGTCCGTCAGCTTTGTCTGCCCAGTCTGGCTTTTAACAAGTATCCTCAGATCTCAGCCTCCTGACTAGCTAGGGTTACAAGCAGAAGCCTTCAAGTATCCAGGTCTACACAAAGGTTTAGAGGAAGAAGCATCTAGAGAAGAACAGAGCAAATTTGCAAAGGCCATGCCTGATTTGTCAACTTCTTGGATATTTATTTAATTAGGAAAACAGCAATATCAACATAACTAGGAGAAAAGCAAAAGGTGTAAGTCAGTCATACCATATGGGCCTCGCAGGCTGTAAGGATTCTTGTGGATTGTTTTTAATTTAATTTAATTTTATTTGTGAACATACTGTACAGAGGAGTTACAATTACATGGGCAGAATAATGCGAACATTTCTTACCAAGCATTGCAGCCTCCTCCTGTGTTTACCCTTCACATCCCTTCCCAGCCTCCCCCCTCACCCCCAATCCCAATCCTTCTCCTTCCCCCCCCCCTTGCCCCCCCCCCGCACCAACGTTATAAAGCTCGTTTTGGACATGACAACTTGTACTTCTCATTGTTGCAACAGGTCCACCTGTATCCTTAAACAACTGGTTTTTCCCCATCTCCTCCACAAGTTATACTGACATCAAATATAGTGAAAGCAGGGGTTATACTGTGGGGGAGGGACATACAAAGCAACAAAGAGATAATCTTATAAATGCATTAGAAACACATGCATGAAAGAAAAAAAACATTAAAATACACATCTAAGGGTTCATTTTCCTGACATCACATTATCTGACCTTTTCCGCTTGACTCATACATATACTAGATATTAAAAATAAGGGAAACCGTGGGACGTATGTTTCTTTGGGCCTGGCTTACTTAACTTCATATAATTTTTTCCAAGTTTTTCCATTTCCTAACAAATGGGGCAATGTCATTCTTTCTGATGGAGCCATAGAATTCCATTTTGTATATATACCACATTTTCTTGATCCATTCATCTACTGAGGGGCATCTGGGTTGGTTCGATATCTTAGCTATGGTAAATAATGCTGCAATAAACATAGTTGTGCTAGTAGCTTTAGTGTGGTCTTGTTTGTAACCATTTGGGTAAATGCCCAAAAGTGGGATTGCTGGGTCATAGGGGAGTTCTATGTGAACTAATTTGAGGAACCTCCATAATGCTTTCCAAAGTGGTTGAACAAGTTTACATTCCCACCAACAATGAAGTAAGGTTCCTTTCTGTCCACATCCCCTCCAGCACCTGTTGTTGTTAGAGGTCTTGATTTTTGCCGTTCTAACTGGAGAGAGATGATATCTCACTGTTGTTTTGATTTGCATTTCTTTTATGGCTAGGGATGTTGAACATTTCTTCATGTGTCTATTGGCCATCCTTCTTTCTTCTTCAGAGAAGTTTCTCTTTAAGTCTTTCGCCCACTTATTTATTGGGCAGTTTCTTTGATTTGTTGTGTTTCCAGGTCTCTATTCAGAAAATTTCGGCCAGAGCCAAGGAGACCTAGGGTTTCTCCTATTCCATCCTGTAATATTTTCAGTGTTTCTGCTTTGAGTTCAAGGTCTTTGATCCATTTGGAGTTGATTCTGGTGCAGGGTGATATATAAGGATCTAGCTTAAGTTTTCTACATGTAGTTAACCAGTTTTGCCAGCACCATTTACTAAAGAGGTTGTCTTTCTTCCATTCTATTGTTTTAGCTCCCTTATCGAAGATTAGATGGCTATCTTTAAAGTTTTCATCATAGAGGTCCTTCACTTCTTTAGTTAAGTTAATTCCTACGTATTTTATTTTTTGTGAGGCTATTACAAATGGAGTTGCTTTCCTAATTTCAGCCACACTTTTCTCATTGTTGGCATACAGAAAAGCCATTGATTTTGGGGGTTTAATTTTATAACCTGCTACTTTGCCAAAGTTTTGAATCAGCTTGAGTAATTTGGGAGTGGAGTCTATGGGATTCTTTAAATACAAGATCATGTCATCTGCAAAGAGGGAGAGTTTTATTTCTTCTTTCCCTATTTGGATCCCCTTTATGTATGCATCTTGTCTTATTGCTGTAGCTAGGCAATCTAATACTAGATTGAAGAGAAGTGGAGAGAATGGGAATCCTTGTCTTGTTCCTGAGTTAAGAGGAAATGGCTTTAGTTTTTCACCATTGAGTATAATGCTGGCTGAAGGTTTGTCATATACAGCCTTTATTGTATTGAGGAATGTTCCATGGATTCCTAATTTTTCCAAAACCTTCATCATAAAGGGGTGTTGGATCTTGTCGAATGCTTTTTCTGCATCTATTAAGATAACCATGTGGTTCTTATTCTTGCTCCTGTTGATGTGATGAATAATATTAATTGATTTGCGTATATTGAACCAGCTTTGCATCCCTGAAATGAAGCCTGTTTGATCATGGTTTATGATTTTTTGGATGAATTGTTGAAGTTGATTGGCCAAAATTTTGTTGAGAAGTTTTGCATCAATGTTCATCAAAGAAATGGGTCTATAGTTCTCTTTCTTTGATGAGTCCCTTCCTGGTTTTGGGATGAGGGTTATGATGGCTTCATAGAATGTGTTGGGTAGTGAGCTTTCTCTTTCAATTTCATTGAAGAGTTGGAGGACTATTGGTGTGAGCTCTGCTTTGAAGGCCTTGTAAAATTCCGCTGTAAAACCATCTGGTCCTGGACTTTTCTTAGCTGGGAGGTCTCTTATTGTTGTTTCTATTTCAATGCTTGATATGGGCCTGTTAAGCTGGTTTAATCCATCTTGGTTTAGTTTTGGCATGTCAATATTTGCTAGGAAAAGGTCCATTTCTGTCAAGTTCTCAAACTTATTAGCATAAAGTTTTGAGAAGTATTCCCTTATAATGTTCTGAATCTTGGTTGTTTCCATGGTGATGTTTCCATTCTCATCTCTGAGTTTATTAATTTGGGTGTGTTCTCTTCTTTTTCTGATAAGATATGCTAAGGGTCTGTCTATTTTGTTAAGTTTTTCGAAGGACCAACTCTTTGTTTTGTTGATTCTTTCTATAGTTTTTTTGGATTCTAATTCATTTAATTCTGATTTAATTTTGATTATTTCTTTCCGTCTACTGGATTGGGGTTCATCTTGCTGCTCTTTTTCAAGGTAGTTTAGATGTGTCATTAAATTGCTAGTTTCTGATTTCTCCAATTTGTTGATGTAGGAGCTCAGAGCTATAAACTTGCCTCTGAGTACTGCCTTTGCTATGTCCCATTGGAGCTGGTAATTTGTGTGTTCATTTTTGTTGAATAGCATGAACATTTGTATTTCCTTTCTAATCTCTTCCATGACCCACTCTTGATTCAGCAGTGTGTTATTCAGCCTCCATGTGATACCGGACTTTCTTTGGTGGCTTTTAGTGTTGAGTTCTAATTTTATTCCCTTGTGGTCAGAGAGAATGCAAGGTATAACTTCAATGTTTCTGAATTTAGCCAAGTTTGCTTGGTGGCCTAAAATGTGGTCTATTTTAGAAAACGTTCCATGTGCTGCTGAGAAAAACGTGTATTCTGATGCTGCTCAGTGAAATGTTCGGTAGATGTCTGTTAAGTCTAGTTGATCTATGCAACTGTGTAGATCTGCGGTTTCTCTGTTGAGTTTTTGCCGAGTTGATCTATCTAGTGGGGAAAGTGGTGTGTTAAAATCCCCAACAATTAATGTCTTTGGATCTATATGGGATTTGAGGGAAAGTAGTGTTTCTTTGATAAATTTGGGTGCTCCATTGTTTGGCGAATAGATATTTAGAATTGTAATATCCTCCTGAAGGAGAGATCCATTAATTAGTATGTAGCGACCTTCTTTATCTCTTCTCACGAATTTTAATTTGAAGTCTATTTTATCAGATATTAGGATTGCAACTCCCGCCTGTTTATGGGGGCCGTTTGCTTGGTAGATTTTGTTCCAGCCTTTAACATTGAAAATGTGTTTGTTTTTACGGGCAAGATGTGACTCCTGCAGAAAGCAGATAGAAGGGTCTTGTTTTTTAATCCAACTAGACAGTCTATGTCGCATAATTGGAGAGTTCATTCCGTTAATGTTAAGAGATAGGACTGAGAGGTATTTGGGAGTTCTTGCCATGTTATCCACCTTCTTGGGGGTTGTGAAAACTGGGTTCTTCCTATGGTTCTTGGATTCTCAGTTTGGGTTTAGTTTCTTGGCCTTTGTTGCGGTCTTGTTGGTTTTCTATGTGTAGGACATCTTTAAGAATCTTTTGTAGGGCTGGTTTGGTGGAGATGTATTGTTTCAATTTTTCTTTGCTGTGGAAGGTTTTTATTTGGCCTTCAGTTATGAAGGAGAGTTTAGCTGAGTACAGTATTCTTGGTTGATAGTTGTTTGTTTTTAGGGCATGGCATACATCAATCCAGGCTCTTCTTGCTTTGATTGTCTCTGCTGAGAAATCTGAGGTGATTCTAATTGGTTTCCCTGTATAGGTGATTACCCTTTTCTCCTCGACAGCTTTAAGGATCTTTTCCTTGGTCTGAGTTGATCCTGTGTGGATTATAATGTGACCTTGGGATGTCCTATTCTGGTCTGGTCTATTTGGGGTTCTAAAAGCTTCTTGTATCTGAATAGGCCTATAATTTGTATGTTTGGGAAGTTCTCTGCTAGGATCCTGTTAAACAAATTTCCTAGACCATTAACTTCTGTTTCTAGGTGCTCCTCTACACCCATTATCCTTACATTAGGTCTTCTGATGGTGTCTTCCAGGTATTGGATAGACCTATCATATTTCTTGGACTTGTCTTGGATGGTTGTATGTTCTTTCTCTATAATATCTAGGCTGTCTTCAATCCCTGATATTCGATCTTCTGCATGGTCTAACCTGCTGTCAAGACTCTCTACTTTGTTTTTTATCTCTTTTCCTTCTAATTGGTCAGCTTTGATGGCTTCAAATTCTTTGTTGAAGCTCTGTTTTAAGTCTAGTATGAATTTCTTTACTTCCTTAATTTGGTGTTCAGTGTTTGTTCTCAAATCACTTAGTTGATTGGTTATGGTTTCTTTGGACTCCCATTCCTTCTGTTGGGTTCCATTCAGCATTCCCTTTGTGGTCTCCCTGACTTCCTTCAGCTCTTTGTTAATGGATTCCATGAATGCCTTTAGTGATCTTTGTGTATTCTCTACCTGGTCTCTCAATTCCTGAATTACTCTTTGATTAGCTTCCTCCCGTTTGTGGGATTCCTGCATTTCTCTTTCCTCCCATTCGTGGGATTCCTGCAGTTCTCTTTGAGTGTTCTGAGCCTGCTCACGCCATTCCTCCCTTTCTCTTTGAGTATTCTCAAGTTGTTCACGCAAATCCTGTATCAGTTTTTAAGTAGGTTCCTCACGCTTATGATATTCCTGTATAAACTTTTGGGATGCCTCCTCTCTCTCCCTATCACGCTCATACAGTGTCCTTTGTAAGTTGTCAAAATTCTCATTGATCATGTTTGCCACCAGTGTTTGTAGAGCTATTTGGGAACTCTCTTCTGGATTGTTCATTATCTGATCTGACCCCGGATTATCAAGATTGGGAATTGAGATATCCGGATTTGCCATTTTTCTTGTGTTTTTCCGGCTTACTCTGCCCATTTGAGATGAAAATAGCACCAGTTTTGTGCTAGAACACTATCTTAAGGCAACCATCAACCAACGTTTGCATTTATACAGTCACTAGTCTACAGATACAATCTAGTTCAACAGATATATCTATTCAGCATCAAACAACTATATGTTAATGGGCTTCGAACCACAGAGAAGAATTTGGAAAACCAGAAATTTATAGGGTTAGGGAGAGTTGTGGGTAATGAATAGGAATAGATTGGTGTTGGGAGGCACAGGGAGAGTTAACTATGTCTTAATCTTAATTCAGGAAATAGGTTGGGTAGGATGTAAGTAGAGAGGGAGAGAAAAAGAAGAAAGGGAAAGGGAAATGAAAAGAGACCAGAAAAAAAATAGAAACGTAAAAATTAATATAGTTATGGATATTGAAAAACCATCTATTTAGAGAGGAATGTGAATATATTGAGAAAACAGGAGGGAGATAGAGGAGATGTGAAAAACTTTAAAAAATGCTTAAAATATTATATAGGTATAAAGAGGTAGTACTGCTATTAAGCAATTTAAGTCTCAAAGGTTTTGGATTGAGTAATAAATTTGTGGATTAAGTGTGTACACAATGGGGGATAGGGTCTACTAGTTAACTATGGGTTTATCTGAGGATGTGCAGGACAAGAGTTAAGTCACATACAGAAGAACAAAAGAGAGGAAAAGGATAAAAGGATAAGAAAGGGAGAAAAAAAAAGATCAGAAGTTCAGTAGAGCTAGACAAAAAACAAAAAGATAATTAAGAAAGAAAGAAAAAGAGAAAGAAGACAAGAAAAGAAAGGAAAACACACATTCACGTATTCCTAAAATAAAAATTATAAGAGGGAAAAAAAGTTACTGGAAAACAATTATTTTTTCAAAAAATGCAAAAATTAAAGATTAATAAAAGTTTTAGAAAAGGGAAAAATTATTTTTATATATATAAGATACCAAAAAAGAAAAAAAAAGAAAAGAAAAAGTTCTTTGATTTTTTTTTCTTATTTTTTTTGGAGGGGTGGGAAGAATCCTGTATCTCCCTTTTGTCTGTAACCAGCCTCTTGTTGGAGTCTCTGGTCAGCTTGAGGTCCTGTGGCTTGATTGGTTTCTTAAGTCAGTTTGTTCGAACAGGCAGAAAAATGCTCTGCTTTACCCAAGATTTTGAGATCCCCCTCCTAGGTTAGGTTAATGGGAGGGTGATCTGCTTTGAGAATCACAAAAGAGGGGGATGCAATGGTGTGGCTAGGTTCTGGGTAGAGTTGACGACTTTCACCTATCAGTAGCTTTTCCCTGGGGCTATCTTGTGCAGGTGAGAAAAAGCAAGCTTTCTGGGTGCAAAGACCTGCCTGGTCAACAGCACTGTGGCAGAACAGAACACACAAAGCCAGCACTAGGCTGACAAGGTAGGGCAGAGAATGTGGGAAGGTGGCTCAGTGGTAGAGCGCTTGCCTTGCATGCATGAGGCCCTGGGTTTGATTCCTCAGCACCACATAAGCAAAAAGAAAAAAGCCGGAAGTTGCTCAGTAGCTCAAGTGGTAGAGCACTAGCCTTGAGCTGAAGAGCTGAGGGACAGTGCCCAGGCCCAGAATTCAGGCCCCAGAACTGGACTTACCCAGCCCACCCCCCTCCAAAAATCAAAAGGAAGGGCAGAGAAGACAGGAGACTTTTGATTACTCTTTTATTGGTCAGTCCTGTCGGTTGACCTCAGGGCCTGTGTCCTGTTCCTGAGCCTCGTTGTGCTTAAGGCTAATGCTCTACCACTTGAGCCACAGCCCTGCTCTGGCTTCTTCTGAGTCTTTATTGGAGATAACACTTTCATGGACTTCCTGCCAGGCTGGCTTCAAACAGAGATTGATGCTCAGATCACGGCCTCCCTAGTAGCTAGGCATACAGGCATGAGCAATTACTTCCTGGTTTCATTAACTCTTTTTTTTAAATTTTATTTTATTTGTGAACATACTGTACAGAGGGGTTACAATTACATGGGCAGGATAGTGCGTACATTTCTTACCAAGCATTGCAGCCTCCTCCTTTGCTTACCCTTCCCATCCCTTCCCATCATCCCCCCTCCCCCCCATCCCAATCCTTACCCCCCACACACACCGATGTTGTAAAGCTCGTTTTGGACATGACAACTTGTACTTCTCATTGTTGCAACAGGTCCACCTGTATCCTTAAACGACTTTTTTTCCCCATCTCCACATGTTAGTTATACTGACATCAAATATAGTGAAAGCAGGGGTTATACTGTGGGGGAGGGACATACAAAGCAACAAAGAAATAATCTTATAAATGCGTTAGAAACACATGCATGAAAGAAAAAAAAACATTAAAATACATATCTAAGGGTTCATTAACTCTTGTGCCTCAGTACCTCATCCCCAGGAATGTTCACTGGAGCCAAGGTGACCTAAGCCTTCAGGGGAGCCCCAGACCCCGGGGGCTGAGCAAAGGCGGGACTCCAGCACTATCTGCAAAGCCCAAGGAACTCGACTCCAGTCACCATAGCATCAGAGGAGGCAGGGATCAGATCCTGAGTGCCCTCCAACTGCACCAAAATGCACCAAGAGCACCATTACCCAACAAGCAGGTAGCGGTGGAAGTGTTAGAGAGTCGGAGTGGGACAGCGCCATTGCTTCTTGCGTTTGGTTAATTGTTGCCGCTGCTACCACGTGGACATGCGGATGGCAAAACGGCAATTGTAGGATCTGGCACCTAATCCTCATGCTGGGGGAGGAAAACCTGCCTCCCAGATGATAGGCATGCCCGGATCCCTGGAGGCAGGGGTGGGGACTAGGCTGATAGGTTATTGGACCTGTCAGTCCAATGCCTGGGACTGGAAATTTCCTGTGGCTCTGCCCCCTGAGCCATTCTATTTAGGCCAGCTGATGGGCATGCCCGGATCACTGGGGTGAGCACTTGGCTGATAGGTTATTGAACCTGTCAGTCCAGTGCCTGGGACTGGGAATTTCCGGTGGCTCTGCCCCTTGAGCCTTTCTATTTTGCCCAAGTGATGGGCATGCCCAGACCTGGAGGCGGTGAGCAGTTGGCTGATGGATTATTGAACCTGTCAGTCCAGTACCTGGGACTGGGGATTTCTGGTGGATCTGCCCACATGCCGATATTTTTTAGGCCCCGACCAGCCTAACCGATATTAAGTCTTGCCACATGTGTCTGCCTAGTCAATTCCAGCCTCCTGTCTCATCTCTGGCCATCATGCCATCTTAATTCAGATCTCCATGGAAGCTGGATTGCCTTGTTGGTATTGTTTTTATTTCTTTCCTCTTTAGCATGTTTGCTAAAGCATGTGTATTTGGGGGGCTTTGGGCCTTTGTGACAACTGGCCACCTGCAGCCTGGAATATTTCATATTCCCAAATGTGGCTTCAGGGATAGCTCATAACACAGCTAGTGCAGTGCAGGGCTGCCAGGCTCTGAAGGGGCTTTTTTAGCGGTGGTACTGGTGGCCTTGGTCTTCCTGCCCAATGTGGGGCTGTGGGTTTTGTACCATGAGAGGCAGCTTGGCGGCACCCGTGGGGGTTCAGTTTGATGCTTTTCCTTTCTCCTCAGTCTCTGGCTGTTCTCTGGCCATTCTGGTGTTTTGCGTACAGAGGGCTCTTTGCCATAGGGCTAATCAAATGGAGCTTAGCAAGTGGTGTAGTTTATACTTTGAGGTTAACTTGGCAGCTTGAAGTATGTCCTGTAGCAGCTAATT
Organism: Dipodomys merriami; assembly: GCF_024711535.1. Classification (NCBI taxonomy): domain Eukaryota; kingdom Metazoa; phylum Chordata; class Mammalia; order Rodentia; family Heteromyidae; genus Dipodomys; species Dipodomys merriami. The sequence goes on from NW_027204120.1 coordinate 20,629, forward strand.
GCCCTTGACAATGTTTGAATTGTGTGAATGAGTTGTGTGTTTTCTGTATTTTGCATATGCTGGACTCTCTGCATTTCATACATGTGTCAGAGTCAGAAAGACAAAGACCTATGTGAAACTGTTATTTCCTAACAACCACAATGGAACTGGGAATGGAGGGAGCCTCGGTAGCATGTGCAGTGGAATGGGGAAAGGAGGTGAGCCACAGATAACCTAGCCCAGATCTCTTTGAGACCTCTCCTCTTTCCCAAATTCACGTGAGAACTGGAGGAAAGCTGGTAACCAGGGCTGCTAACACTAATCCAGGACCCACAAGCAGGGTTAAGCTCTCTTCAGCAAGGGATGATAAGCAGGTCTGGCCATATCCTGGAGGAATAGAGCTGGCAGCAGGGGAGGTTCAGTAGCCTCTAGAGAAGCTCACCCTCACTTCAAGGTATGGGTCCTAGATATGAGCCTAGCTCCAGGATATCTCAGTGGGCCCTGGCCTTATGGATTACCAGAGTGCTTGTTAATAAAGTAATATAGTTAGTTAGCTGGGCACCAGTAGCTCATGCCTGTAATCCTAGCTACTCAGGAGGCTGAGAGCTGAGCTCATGATTCAAAGACAGCCTGGGCAGAAAAGTCTGTGAAGCTTTCCTCTCCAGTTAACTACCAAAAAGTCACAAAGTGGATCTGTGGCTCAAATGATAGGAGCACAGAAGCTCAGGGACAGGATCCAGGCCCAGAGTTTAAGCACCAGGACCAGTCCCCAAAATAAAACAAAGAAAACTGAAACACAAAGTTACTCTTGTTGATTTTCAGAGTACTATGCTATGGCTGGAAGTTCTAGGCGCTAGTAGGACTCTCATTCCAGAAACCAATAAGGAAACTGGAGTTCTGTGGGGCTTGAAATTGTTTGAGATCCCCATCACTAGCTAGATTACCATTGGCCTGCCTGGAATTGTGCCCAAGTCTATCTAATTATTGGGCATGTACAGCCTTTTAACTTTCATTCCCTTGGAAGTGAGCCGCAGCTCAAGTAGTAGAGCATCAGCCTAGAGAGAAAGGGATATGAGATAGCACACAAACCTAGACTTCAAGCTCCAGCACTGGCACAAACAAACACACTCTCTTTTCCACCTATATGAGCCATGGAGAGACTGGAGTGAATGCAGTGTGTGCTCTTTTGCTTACTAACTGGTAGGTCTTTGTGTACTTATTAGTGCTAGCTGTGGCTTGAAATCATGGCCTAGTACTATAAACTGAGCTTTTTTGCTCAGTTCTACCACTTGAGCTACAGCTCTAATTCTAGGTTTTTAGGTGGCTCATTGGAGATGTTTCATGAAATTTCCTGCCCAGACTGGTTTGAACAACGATTTTCAGATCTCAGCCTTCTAAATAGCTAGGATAACAGATGTGGGCCACCAGCACCTGACTTAGCTGGGCTAAAATGCAAACTGCCTGGAGGCAGCCCTAGAGACTGGAATTTAATTGGTCAGGTTGGGAATGGCACTATGCTGTGTGTGTGTCTCTACGGCTTGTGCAGATGCCTAAACTCAGGACCTCATATTCTTTTTTGTAGTTGTTGGCCCTGGGGCTTGAACTCAAGGCTAGGGAAATATCTCTGAGATTCTTTTTCTCAAGGCTACCACTGACTCACAGCTCCATTTCCAGCTTTTTCTGAGTAATTTCCTAAAGATAGAATCTCATGGAGTTTTGTGCCCAGGCTGGCTTTGAACTATGAACCTCAGCATCCTGAGTAGCAGCAGCAAGGGTTACAGATATGAACCAACAGTACCCAGATCATATTTGTAAAGAAGGATGAGGTAGCGATTATCTTTAAGGCTTGCTTCTGGATTTTGTGTACTACTTCTTATTGTTGTTATTGTCATGTCAGAAGTGGGGGTGGAACTCAGGGCCTTGTACTTGTCAGGCCAGTGCTTTTCCTAGAGCTAAATCCCCAGCTCCACCTCATATTTTTTATTGTTTTTCCCCCCTTACAATTGGTGCTCTACCAGATGAGCCCCATCTCTATTTATGGTTCATGTGTTTTGATTTTTTTTTTTTTGTTAATTGGAGATAAGAGTGTCAGGCTTGCTTGCCCAGGCTGGCTTTGAACTGCAATCCTCTCATCTCAACCTCAGGAAGTAGAATGGTGGGTTTCCAGAGGCTGGAAAAGGGATGGGTGGGTGCTGCTAATTAATAGGTACCCAATTTCAGTTTGGGGTACTGAGAAAGTTCTAGAAGTTGATATCAGTGAAGTTGCTTGAAATATGACTGTACTTAAAGCCACTGAAGTGTATTCGTATACTTGGTTCTTATAGAATGTTTTATTCTATACTTATTTTCACACAATGAGAGAATAATTAACATTGCTGCCAGAGAGGGGCTGGACAAGAAAGGTTGGCAGGAGGTGAGGCCCTTGTAAATTTCACTCGTTCATTTTCTCACCACCAAATATCTGTTGTTGGACCATTTGTGCTGGGCCTGCGCCAAGTTGAAACAAAGGTAGTGGGTGGTTGCTTAGATCTGGCCGTCTATTACTTGAGCCACAATTATACTTCTGGCTTTTTTTTTTTGGTCGATGGTGGGGCTTGAACTCTGGGCTTGGACATTATCCCTCAGCTCTTCAGCTCAAGCCGAGAGCTCTATTGCTTGAGCCACAGTGTCACTTCCGGTTTTCTAGTGGTTTATTGGAGATAAGAGTCTGGTTTTCTAGTGGTTTATTGGAGATAAGAGACTGGGTCTTTCCTGCCCGGGCTAGCTTTGAACCTCGATCCTCAAATCTCAGCCTGTTGAGTAGCTAGGATTACAGGCGTGAGCCACAGCGCCCGGCATACTTCTGGCTTTTTGAAGGTTAATTGGAGATAAATCTCTCAGATTTAGCTGCCTAGGCTGGCTTTGAACTTAATATACTATCTTAAACTCATGAGTGGAACCTGCTCTTTTGTTCTTGTTTTTGGTTATCAGGCTTTAACTCAGTGCCTGGGCACTGACCCTGAACTCTTCGGCTTAAGGGTAGTGCTCTACCACTTCGAACCACTGCAATACTTTTGGTTTTCTGGTGATTAATTGGAGATAAGAGTCTCACAGACTTTCCTGCTCATTAGCCTTGAACCTCAATCCTCTGATCTCAGCCTCCTGAGTAGTTAGGATTACAGGCAAGAGCCCCTTCACCTTGCTTGAAACCTGCTCTTCTATGAGGGAAGGGGCTCCGATTATCTCCATTTTACAGATGTAGAAACAGGCAAAAAATGAAATGACTTGTCTATGATGTCACAAGTTAGTAAATGGCAGAGCTGGGGCTTTTATCTTTTATCTTTCCAATTGCAAAGTACACTCTCAAATAATACTCCATTTGTGTGTGGCCTTTATCATCCCATCATATTCCTGTACCAAGGAATCAACAACACTCACAGGTGTGATTAAGTACATGGCTCTGTCTGGTGAAGAGAGTGTCTGGGTTCGAGTCTCATGTTCACTATTGAATTGGGATTGAGATGTTTATATGACCAAGATTCAAGTTTTGTAATCTTGTCCCTGGCCAATCATTTGTTCTGTGTTCCAGTGGCCAGGTGTGTAAGACTAGGATAATTTATTACCAAGTTCACCCATTAAAGTTAGCTTTATATTTCATTTGAGTGAAGATGGCAACCTTGGGCTGAGTGTCTCATTCAGTGGTATTCTGTACATTTTTAGCATGTTGGGAAGGAGGAGGGAGGTGAGGGTAGAGGAAGACGAACCGAGAGGAAGATGTACAGGTAGAAGTGGAAGTTGGCCAGGTATCAATGTCTGGAGCCTGTAATCCTAGTTACTCAGGAGGCTAAAATCTGAAAATGATGGTTCAAGGCAACCAGGGCAAGAAAGTCTGTAAATTTTTTTTTTTTTTTGGTCGGTGGAGGGGCTTGAATTCTGGGCTTTGGCGCTGTCCCTGCGCTCTTCACCTCAAGGAGAGTGCTTTAAGGCGAGTGCTCTACTGCTTGAGCCACAGTGACACTTCCAGTTTTCTAGTAGTTTATTGGAGAAAAGAGTCTCACAGAATTTCCTGCCCAAGCTGGCTTTGAACCATGATCCTCAAGTCTCCGCCTCCTGAGTAGCTAGGATTACAGGTGTGAGCCACCAGCACCCAGCAAGATTTTTATCTCAAATAAACTACTCAGAAAAGACTGGAAGTGGAACTGTGGCTCAAGTGGTAAAGCACTAGCCTTGATTGAACACAAAGAGGCTCACTGACAGTGCTCAGGCCCTGAGTTCAAGCCCCAGGACTAAAGAAAAAATAAAACAAGAGATGAAGTAGAAGAGAAAGATAGGGCTTTGTGTTAGTAATATAGTTTTTTGTTGTTGTTGCTATGACAAATAACTTGCCCGAAATAACCTAAGGGAAAAAGGATTAATTTTGCTTCGTGTCACAGATTTCAGGCAATCATGGCAAAGAGATTTCTAGTTTAGTTAATCTGATGTCCACACACACACACACACACACACACACACACACACACACACACACAGGCTTGCTTTACTCATCAGCTGGATGCATCTAAACCCAACCCAACACACACACACACACACACACACACACACACACACACACACACACACACACACACACACACACACACACACACACACACAGAGGCTTCCTTTACTCATCAGCTGGATGCATCTAAACCCAATCCATCTCAGTTAAGTTCATCCTCAAGATTTAGCCATCACAGATGTCAACTTCATTTGCCTCCAGATTTACCTTACTTGTTCTCTCACAACTCACCTATAATTTATCATTGTTGGGTTTGTTTTGTTTTGTCAGTTATGGGGCTTGAAATCTGGGCCTGGGCTATGTCCCTGAGCTCTTCAACTTAAGGCTAGTGCTCTACCACCTGAGTCACAGCACCACTTCCAGTTTACTGAGTCATTCATTGGAGATAGGAGTTTCACAGACTTTCCTTCCCGTGCTGGCTTTGAACCGTGATCCTCATAGCTCAGCCTCCTGAGTAGCTGGGATTACAGGCATGGGGCGCCAGTGCCCAGCTTCATTGTTGGATTTTTTTTATCAATCTTAAACTATTGTGTGTGTATATGTATGATATGTATGCACCTGTATGCATGTGTACACATGCTGATACTGTGGCTGGAGCTCAGCCTCTGTGAGCTCTCCCTTACCTTTTGTGTTCAAGATAAGGCTGATGCTAACACTTGAGCCTTGCCTCCATTTTGGTTTTTTTAGGCCAGGATCTAGTGGCTCACACTGTAATGCTAGCTACTCAGGAGGCTGATATCTGATGATTGAGGTTCAAAGCCAGCCAGAGCAGGGCTCTTATCTCCAATTAGCAACCTACTGTGATTTAAAGTGGTAGAGCACTTGCCCTGAGGAATAGGAGCACAGGTGAAGCAACCAGGCCCTGAGTTCAAACTCCACAAACAACAAAAACAAACTGAAAAGTCTCATGAACTTTCTTGCCTGACCTGAGCTGACTTTGAAACATGATCCTTAGATCTCAGGCTCTTAAAGAGCTAGGATTACAGGTGTGTGTGAGCCATTGGCACCCAGCTTTTAGACTCTGAGATAATGGATGTTCCTAAAATTGTCAGAACTTTTTGCCTTGAATGGAGCCTGTAAGATGCAGAACAGGGTCAAAGCTGGGTGTAGAGTGGCTCTGCCCAATGGAAAGGGCAGAACTGAGCATCTCTGCAAGCTGAGTGGCTTAGACAACAGTTTTTAACCCTCCCCTGGGGTCCACATCTGTCAGGCCTTGGAACCTTCCAGAACAGCTCTGTAAGTCACAGGTGGCGGATGTTGTATATGGAGATATTCAGTCAACTAATCCAGTAAACAGGATCAGCAGGACCTAGCTGGATTCATAGACTGCCAGAGGGCCTTTCACTGAAGGAGATGTGCCTGCTTGTGGCTCTTCTGCTCACCACTGGCCAACCTTGAACTCAGTATCTGAACACTGTTCCTGGGCTCTTTTGCTCAAGACTGCTACTCTACCACTAGAGCCGTAGCTCCATTTCTGATTTTCTGGTGGTTAGTTGAAGATAAGAGTTTCATGGATTTCATGCCCAGGTTGTCTTTGAATTATAATCTTCAGCTCAGCTTGCTAGGTAGCTAGGATCAAGGTAGGAGGTACCAGCCCCCAGCCCAAGTTTTTTGAGCCCAAGTTTTTCTGTTTGTAGAATAGTGGTGTTCTGAGTACATTTTGCAATATTGTTATTTTGTGTTTCTGTGTGTCTGTGTCTAATGGTCCTGGGGCTTGAACTCAGGGCTTGAGTACTCTCCCTAAGCTGTTTTTTTGGTTTGTTTTGGTTTTGGTTTCGTTTTTTGCTCAAGGTTAATGGTCTACCACTTGAGTCTAAGCTCCATTGCTGGCCTTTTGGTAATTAGTTGAGTAGCTAAGAAACAGGCCTAAGCCACCAATAAGAAAGGTACATTTTATCAAAACAAATATGACTACATCCAAAACAAGAATACACATTTCATGTCCGGTGCCCATGGCTCATGTCTGTAATCGTAGCTACTGTGTGAGCCCTGTGACAGGCTCTACCTTTTAATAGCAGTCATTTTTCTCACTTACTTACTGTGTCCAGAATTCTTGCATTAGCTAGGCACCAGTTGCTGATGCCTGTAATCCTCGCTACTCAGGAGGCTGAGATCTGAGGATCAGTTCAAAGCCAGCCTGGACAGGAAAGTCCCTATGAGATTCTTAGTTCCAATTAACCACTGAAAAACTGGAAGTGGAGCTTTGGTTCAAGTGGTAGAGTGCTAGCCTTGAGAACAAAAACTCATGGATACCACCCAGATCAAGAGTTTAAGCCCCAGGAGCAGAAAAAATAAATTCTTGCATTGTGCACAAGGGACTTACATACCACTAATCCCAATACTCAGAGGATTGAGTGTGATTAAGATTCCTTCCTAAGCCAGGTACTAGTGGTTCATATCTATAATCCTAGCTACGCAGGCAGCTGAGATCTGATTATCAAGGTTTAAAGCCAGCTTGGGCAGGAAAGTCTGTGAGGCCCCTATCTCCAATTAGCCACTTTTTGAAAAGCCAGAAGTGGAGGTATCACTCAAGTGATCACTAGCCTTAAACAAAAGATCAAGGAGTGGGACTAGGCCTTGAGTTCAAGCCCCAAAATTGGGACACACACACACACACACACACACACACACACACACACACACACACACACACACACAATTTTTTCCTATGGTCTCTCTGTTCTCTTTGGCCTCTGCATGCAGGCCATGAAGCATGGATGGTGTAGATTCAGATCCATGGCTCTCTTGGTGGGTGTCAATGATGCCCATTGAGCAACTCCCTTTGATCCTTTTACCATTTCCATGGTTCCTCAGCCAGCTGTTGACTCTGCTCCTCAGCACTCAACACCTGTGGCTTTCTTCAGAGGAGAAAGGAAGCTAGAGGGATGACCAAATGGATGAGGGCAGCAGGAGGAGATTGTTCACTGCAACTCAAGGCTCTCCAAGTTCAGGCTTGCACAGAACCCCATATCACCCCGTTACTTAGCCTCCTGTTCTTCTGATCCCCTGGAACATCATACACCTTACATATAATCATTTCATGGACTCCCTGGAAACCTTGAGGAAGCATCACTTCTTCATTGCTGTCTATTCTTCCTCTGTCCACATATTGTCTTCACTGAGTATATCCCTCTTCCTCAGCATTCCTTCAGTCTCCATGTAAGTCTGGGTGATGCCTCTGAACTTTTTTGCTCAAGACTCGGGCTCTACCACTTGAGCCACAGCTCCATGTCCAAGTTTTTAATAGTTAATTGTAGATAAGATTCAACTTGCTTTCCTTCCCAGGCTGTCTTTGAACCATGAGCCATAGATCTCAGCCTCCTGATTTAGTTAGATTTACATGGATAAGTCACCAGTGCCTGTCCCTAAGCCTTTTTAAGTTACCTTCAAGGTCATTGAAAGCCCAAGAATTCTTCGAACAATCTCACCAACTCTCCCAGGAATCATAACTGTCCTTGATTCTCTGCCCTCATAAGGGTGCTCTGAGTATTTGGATACAAGGAAATGTGCCATTTGACAATCATCATTGAAACAGTATAACACAAAAAATTTGTGTTGTATACATTTTGCCTTTATAAGTTTAGGTGAAAAATACTGAGTTACAATATTCGTGTTCTCCATGGTGTTTAAATTATGTAAATGAATGTGTCAAATACAAATGCTCAGTGGAGTCCTAGTATATCTTTGTATTAATAGAATAATAGATCATTCATCTCTAAGTGTATTTGAGTAATAGCTAGTTTTAGTGAAGATGTGACTTTTTGATTATTCAATTATTTTTGTTGGAACATCAGTTTTTATGAATTCTGTATGTACATTAATGGAGAAATGAATTAGTTTTGTACTATCTGTTAGAGTATATTAGACTTTGCCAGAGAACCATGCAGACATCCAGATACAAAGAACAAAGTAAGATTTATTGACAGCAGTGGAACTGGCAAGATCCCTTTTCATAAGGGAAGAGTGAGAAGGGCCGGCTATTGTTTGAGATGACATATATAATTAGGGGCCAGGAGATGGAGAACCAGTGTGGATGTGTGGACCAAGGGATCCATCATGGTGGACTAGGATTTATGGCTGCTGCCCAAATAGTAGGTAAGGGGCTCTGCAGCTGCCCAGACCTTAAGGTCACTCTAGGGAGTTCTTGCTGCCTTATATGGTGTTAGCTACCCCAGAAGAGAACCATCTCAAGGTAAAGAGGGCTTGAAGGGAGGCTGATCATTAACTGCCTTTAATTAATGGGCCTAGTGTTGACAAGGAAGGGAGCATGCCAAGCTGTGGAAAGGAGAAGAAGCATGCTTTGCTATGGGAAATAAGCTTATTGGGCTATCAATATTTAGCAACTAATGGACTGTGGATTTGTCTTTAGTGGAGAATTTGATGCTTTACTTGAGACATAAAAAAATTCTTCTCCCATAAGAAGGCCTTTCCTCCTATGTATAATGTTTTGAGCAGGAAAATTTCAGTAAAATTACACAGGTTCTTTCCTGACTACCTCATTTGCCTTCTCTCCCAGTCATGCTTCCTGAATCTTCTGTTCATTGTCAACAGCAAGAATGAAAGACTCTCTGGTGAGCTGCATTTTATTTCTCATTTTGTATTACATTCTATTTTATGAACTTAAAGGTGGCCAAGATTTAAAAACAGAAAAAAAAACAGATCCAACTTCAGTAACATGTTCATAAATCACATAAAGATGGCTATTAGGTTTAGCATACTATAAAATCTGACATTCTTTTTTTTTGTATTTGGGTCCGGTCGTGGGGCCTGAACTCTGGGCCTGGGCACTGTCCCTCAGCACTTCAGCTCAAGGCTAGCATTCTACCACTTGACCCACAGTGCTACTTCCGGCTTTTTGCTTATGTGGTGCTTAGGAATCGAACCCAGGTCCTCAGGCACGCAAGGCAAGTGATCTACCACTGAGCCAGCTTCCCAGCCCTAAAATCTGACATTCTGTCTATATTAAGTGCAGATTTGCTTCAGCTTGTTTCTAGTTTTTCTGATGTGAGAAAAAGTAATCACACTGTTACATGATTCAATTACCCAGAGGAGGTGACATCTAATGGAAGGTGAAGGTTCCCTAGCAATTTGTCAGAGATCCCATCCTCATGAGTAACACTGAACTATCTTAATGAAGTCTTAAAGGAGTTGCTGAAACAGTGTGGTCACACACACCTTTGAATGTTTAGAAGACTGAGTAAGCAATATGTACTTAAATTATTCTTTATACATTATTGGACTGCTTCATGGTTGCTTTTTTACTTGAAACTTAGGCTGTATGTGATGATATATGGTCAATGATTTTTCTAGAAATCTCTCTATTTTTTCTAAGGTGTCCTCACAAGATTCCCACACACACACTATTTTCTGTTTCAGTCTTTGTTTTCTGCTCTCTAGCTTTGTTTATTTGTATTTTTCTTTATGTATCTATTTTTCTCTGTGTATTTTTTTTCCCAGCCTGTCTTCCCTCCATCTGTCTCTCACTTTTTACTTTTCTTCAAATGCTCTGTCTGGGAACTAGCTTTTCTTAAAAATTTTCCTTTGCTGCAGTGGCTCTTAGAATTGGCATTTTTCTTACACATTGTATGATTGCTCATTTTGCCATATTCCATTTGAAGACAGGTCTTGCTATATAGTTCAGCTTGCTCTTGAAATTTTATGTAGTCTAGGCTAGCTGGTAATCCCCAATTCAGGGAGTATACGTCTATTCCATCCTTTTTGGCTACATTAACCATTACATATGGCCACATTGTTTTATGGTCATGCTTTCCATCCATCTACACCATTTTTCACCTTCCATATATGAGGCTGTAAAATCATTAAATACACAGCTCCTACCAGTCTTTGGAATCATTTTTATAATTAGTGGGTCTATGAGTTTGTTGATCCTTGGAAGCACAGTAAGGGAAACCATACCACGGCTGATACTTGATGACTGGTGTATTTTATTTAGCTTAATTGTATTCAAGATATATCCCTGCTGTAAAATGTACTAAAGCTTTCTTCCTGTTAAACACATTTATCTGTTCTTTCCAGGCTTCTGTCTTTTGGTTATTGTGTGTAGTTGTTGTGTAGTGATTGTCCAAATATTTGTTCTAGTCCCTGCTTTACTTCCATTGGTATAATTCTAGAAATAGAAATGCTAGACCATATTCTTTTGTAATTCTATATTTAGTTCTTTTAGAAGTCTCCATACCATCGTTAATTGTTTTACATTGCTGTCAGAAATGCATCAAAATTCACTTTGTTGTCATATCTTTCCCAACAGTTGTTAGACTTTAGAAACTTTTTTCTTGTTTCTGTTTAAAAGTATGTATGAGGACTGGGAAGTTGGCTCAGTGGTAGAGTGCTTGGCTTGCATGCATGAGGCCCTGGGTTCGATTCTTCAGCACCACATAAGCAAAAAGAAAAAAGCCTGAAGTGGTGCTGTGGCTCATGTGGTAGAGCGCGAGCCTTGAGCTGAAGAGCTGAGGGACAGCTCCCAGGCCCAGAGTTCAGGCCCCATGACCGAACCCCCCCCAAAAAAAGTATGTATTCAGTAATTTCATTTTTATTTGAATTTTTTCTAATAACTACTGACATTGAACTTTTTTATATTTAATGAGCTACCTGTATATATTTATTTTAGAAAAGTCTCTTCAGTTTTTTTTTTCCATTTTGAAATTAGATTTTGTGCCATGGGGAGGAGGTTAGTTATAGATTTTTGGTGGGTTTTCTTTTTTTGTTGTTGTTGTTTTTAATGAACTCTGGGCCTGAGCACTGTCCCTCAGCTCTTCAGCTCAACGCTAGCATTCTATCACTTGAGCCACAGCACCATTTCCAGCTTTTTCTGCTTATATGGTGCTCAGGAATCAAACCCAGGGCCTCATGCATGCAGTGCAAGCACCCTACCACTGAGCCACCTTCCCAGCCTTGTTTTATATTTTTAATTCACTGTGGTTAGTAATCTATTTAGGGATATATGCAAGTATTTTCTCTAATACCATGCTTTCTCTTCCTTGTTGATCACGCCTTCTGATATACAATGTTTTAATTATATGCACTAAATTTGATTTGGTTTAATATCAGACACTTCTGGTGTCCTATCAAAGGAGTCACTGTCGAGTCTAATGTCATGAAGCTTTCCTCCCTTCTCTCTTCTTTTCCTACTTTCCCTTGCCTTCTTTTTCCCCTGTTTTCCACTACTGTCTTGTCAGCTCTTCTTTTCTCTGCCCCCTTTCTCTCCTCTCGCCACTCCACTCATTTTCATTTCTCTTTATGTCTGAAGCCTGTGTTGCCACAATTAGTGTCGAAGCCCCGACCATGCTTTCTTGTGCTAGTAGTAGATCTTGAATTCAGTCAGTCAGTCACTGTTGACACTTTGATGTAAGCCATGCCTCCAACCTGTTACTAGCTACTTAATTTGAGTTGTCCTCCAAGGCTGCTTCCAGACCTCAGCCTCCTTAGTAATTAGGATACATTCTTGTTCCTGAAGCACTTGTTTTGTTTTTCATACCAGAACATACTGTTCCTGGTTTATATGGAATTAATATTCAACCTCAACTCCAAAATTTCAAATTAATTTGAGTTGTCCACCATGATAGCTTCCAGACCTCAGCCTCCTTGAGTAGCTAGGGTCTGATAACAATCTTGAGCTAGAGCACTTGTTTTGATTTGCTTTTTTCTTACTGAACATTTAACACTAACAGTTAATTTGATACTAAAACAAGATTACTGGTTTATGTAGAATTAATATTCAACCTCAATTCCAGCATTTCACGTTTCAAATTAAGTATTATATTTCTAATAGTTGTACCTATTATAACTAGTACATTTTCTTAACTAAGCAAACAGTTTAGGCTAGCACAACTACATGGAAAAATCTACATTTTCTGAAGACTTCCTCTACCCAATGGATTATCTATTGAAGGTTATTTTCTTTCAACACTTTACACATATATTTCCTTTTTGTGTGCTAGTCAGCATTCACCACTGGTATTGTTATGCTGGATTGGTGGGATGATTGTTGGCTATTCCTCCTTTGTAATGGGGTTCAAAGTAGGAATAAAAAGTCTTTCCATTTAGCCTCTGCAAAACAAATTAGTACATATTTCATTCCAACTTTTAAAATTTCTTTCTATAGTTTTTAGGTCATATCACTTTTTATCCTTTTTATCCTCTGTTGTGCTTGTGGTGGTCATATTTCACATTTTTTTGTCATTTTTAATGTTCCAGAAGCCCTTTGCCCTTTGCCTCCATCCTTCAATAAAGGCCTAATAAAATGCAATTGTAGTCAAGGAACATTTTATTCCTCTGCCACCTAAATTTCTTATTGTAGGAGGTATGCAATGTTCACAAAAGTTCATGTAGCAGTTCTTACAGAGGAAGGAAGTATCAGGGTATCTATGACCACATTTCAATCATTAGAATTTCTTCAGGCTGGGGAAGCACCAGCTGCTGCATGGGAAGGAAGCTCCTGCTGAGGCCACCGCTCCACAGGCCCCTGGCTGCTTTGTGCCTGTGTCTGGGAAAGCCAGTGTAAGATGAAGATAGTCTTTCCCCAGCCATTTGGATAATCAAGAGTTTGGGACAGATCCTTTGAAAGTGAGGAGCCAGGTGAAAAGCACAGGCTATGGTGTTGAAATGGATTAATAAGGAACAATGTTCTGTTATATTCTGTTATGTAAGACAGCCATGAAAGTGTATTGTTTTAACAATTCATTTTCCTACAGACTACCCCATCAAACCACCTGAGGTTGTGTTTACAACAAGAATTTATTATCCAAATATTAACAATAATGACAGTATGTGTCTTGATATTCTAAGGTCACAGTGGTCTCCTGCTTTAACTATTTCTAACGTTCATTTATCCATTTATTCACTGCTATGTGATCTGAACCTAGATGACCTCCTAGAGCCAGAGATTGCATGGACAATAAAAGAGACAGAAACAAGTACAATAGAGTATCTTGGGAATAGAATCAAAAGTATGTCATGTGATGCTACCTTAAAGTCAGAATAACTTGCATTATAGCTGGAATGAACTTTAAAGTATTGTTCCTTTTTTGATTTCTTGTCTGGCTGCTCCCCTATCAGACCTCATCTTTTCTTTTAAATTTTATTTTTCCCTTACCTCCCTCTCCATTCATTCACATTCTCATCTGAGAAGACTTAGGTTCTTCCAGCTTTAGACAATAAATGCTTTTAGAAACTGTAGTTACAAGAAAGCAGTTGCCCAAGACTCAATTTGTTTTAAAGTTCAGCATTTGTATTATGCAGCCAGTATGTGCACTTTTTTTTTGTCGGTCATGGGGCTTGAAATCTGGGCCTGAGTGCTGTCCTTCAGCTCTCCAGCTCAAGGCTAGCATTCTACCACTTGAGCTACAGCGCCATTTCCTATGTTCACTGTTAACCTGATTATGAAACCAAACCATTCCTCACTACTTTAACATGATGAAGAAGCCACCTGAGGGGGCTGGATCTGGATTCTTACTTGTCACATCAAAGGAAACAATATTATAGCAGCATCCATTCTTGATGAAGCCTTCCACTGTTAGAGATTTGAGGTTACATGTACTTTATGCTCCTAAATGATGTGGCTGGAGAATTGGTATTGAATTTATATTATCAGCAGAACAGAAAATGTTGTTTATTTTATGAAGGTCAATAAAGGAGTGAGCTGTTCTTCTCCAGAGAATGGAAATTAGAAGTCAAACACACTTTGTATTTCAAAATAGGGTATCAAACATTTGTAATTTTCATTTAAATTGTTAGGAGACGGAGCTATTAGTTAATCTGTCTTCCAATACACTGCTTCATATAGCACTGAATAAATGATGCAAGTTGTTACTAGATAAGTGATGGATAGCTCTTCTAGTAATTGATTTATTTTTCTACAGTAAAGTTTCATAAATCAGAGTTAGCTGCCTGAATTAATCAGTATGGAGAATATATTTTCTAAATGGAAAGCTGTTTTTATTATTTTCCATGTGCATCCCCTAACTAAAACTTCTCTGTGCCATGTGCATTTGAAGCTGCAGCGGGAGGGGAAAATGGAGTAATAGTGGGTTACAGTTTACAAAATAAAGTACTGTTGTTGTGGGAGTTGTAATGAGGCTGTGTTGAATATAACCATGAGATATTTGGCATCCATGGGTTTGTTCAGCCATTTACATTAATGAGCATTAAATGCAGCAGATATAATTTCAGATGAGTTAACTAGGTAGGTAGGAAGAAATAATGAGTACTCCAGACCTGCTCTCCTGATAAGTAAAATAGATCATCCGTGCTGGAAGACATAGCCTGGGATTCAGAACTGCAGCTTTTAGTTGAGAAAGGATGATGAGCTGAAGAATCTTTGTTCTTCCGTGGTTCTGATAGGCAGGAATATCCGAAAAGGAATTTTTAAAAGACTTTGATCCACTGTGAAGACAAAATTTAAAATTCCCATAGATACCTCATAATTCTTAGTGAGAAGTTCGAACGTAAGAAATGTAGGTATAAAATCTTACTCCTAGGAACAATTCATGCTTACATGATAGGCAACGTGATATGTAAGAAATATTATGGATTCTGAGAATAGAAAATATTTGTGTTCCTCACCTAATGGTTGAGAAGCAATACAACAATATATATAAATTATTTCAAGGAAATAAAAAACAACTATTTCCTTATGACCAAACAAAATAAAAATTGAGAAAAACAACCCAAAGAATACTAAAGGTTATACTTTGTACACAGCTTACTACTTTGACAGTACATGGGTAAGTAATTTTAGGAAATATTTCCTCTGTTATCAAAAGAAGAAAATTGAAACACAGACATTTTTTTTCCATTGTAAAACATCAGTATTACTTTCTTAATTAAGACATTATGGAGAAAAGTATATATTTATCAACAATCCATTCCTACTTTGATTTAAAATATTTAATAATTAGAATGAGAAAAAAATCTTTACAGTAAGGAATTTTTGGATCTCATTTGTGTTTTGTCTTTTTTTCTGTGACTTATTTTAGGTATCTAAGAAATGAATAAGATATGCCAGCAAAATCCAATTGACAGTCCATGTGAAGTCTCAGTCACGAAGAGTAATACAGTGGAGGAAAGAGTGAGTTTAGTAACTTTTCATGTGAGCTCAAAACATAAGCCAGAGTTGAGTAGGAAAAATGAGGACTCCCTTGAGATGAGGACTGAGGGTTTCATTGAGTGTCAGAACATGCCTTCCTATAATGAGCCTGATTAGATATGTGCTGCATATAGGCCTGGTGTATCCGTAGTTGATCAATCCCTTAGATATTCTGAGCATTTTAGTCAAAATGATGTGAGTCCAAATGAGCTGCCATATTTTGAATATGGTGGAGAAGGAAAAGCATTATACTCAGAGAGCATATTCTTAAGACAGAATGAATATAACCATAATGAATATAGAGATTACTATTATAACTCTGCTCACTTTTCCCAGAAAGTACTTCAGGGAGGAAGAAAAACTCCTGAATGTAGTCTGTGTGCAAAACTATTCTACTTAAGACCTACAGCCACTACACATGAGAAAAGATACACAAGAGAGAAACATTGCACATGTAATGCATGTGACAAATCTTTCAGTAAGGAAATAGACCTGATAAAGCCTCAGAGCAAATATCCAGAGAATGCCAATGAGCGTATCAGTGTTTAAAATTTACCTCTCAGATGTCAGACCTGAATTTACAGCCTCAAACACCAACAGAAGAAAAACTCTGAATATGAGGAATATAGGCAATTTTCCACCCATAGAAATTACACAGCATGTGGAAAGTCATTGAGACAGAAGTCAAAATTCCTTTTGCATCAGAGAACACACACAGGAGAGAAACCTTATGAATGTATCAAATGTGGAAAGTTGTTCAGACAGAAGACACACATCACTTTGCATCAGAGAACTCACATGGGAGAGAAACCTTATGAGCGTAAGGAATGTGGGCAGTGTTTCACCTAGAAGTCACAACTTGTTATTCTTCAGACTATACACACAGGAGAGAAACCTTATGAATGTAACAAATGTGGAAAGTCAGGCAGAAAAAAAAAACCTTGCTTTACATCAGAGAAGATATGGGAGAAACAGTATGAATGTGATAAATATGGAAAGGCTTTCATACGGAAGTCACCCCTCATTTTGCATCAGAGAATACACATGGGAGAGAAACCTTATGTATGTAACAAATGTGTAAAGTTGTTCAGACAGAAGACAAACCTCACTTCACATCAGAATATACACCAAAGAGCAACATGAATGAACAGGTGTGGAAAGTCTTTCATGCAGCAGTCACATGTCACTTCACATCAGAGTTTACACAGGAGAGAAACCTTACAAATACAACAGGTAGGAAGTCACCTACAAGTCAGACCTTACTAAACATCAGAGAAGTCACACAGAAGAGAAACCCTGTGAATGTAAGAATTGTGCAAAGCCCTTTACCCAGAAGTAAAACCTTAATATGCATGTGAGGACACACTCATGAGAAACCCTATGAAAGTAAAAAACTGGACAGACATTCAAACAGAAGTCACAACTCACTTTATATCAGAGAGCACACACAGTAGAGAAACCTTATGAAAGCAACATGTGCAAAGACCTTCAAACAGTTCACACCTCAGCAGGCATAACAATTTACATAGGTTAGAAACCTCAGGAATGTAGTATATGTGCAAAGTCCTTCACCCAGCATTCACACCTTAGCAACTCATGTGAAACCTTCGGAATGTAATAAATGTGGAAAATTTCTCACGTGAAACATATCTCACTATGCATCAAAAAGCACACATGGGAGAGAAGCCTTAAGAATGCAGCCTAGTGTTTAGTCTTTCACCCAGAAGGCACTGCTCAGGCTCTATAATTAGATATCACAAGAGAGAACTGTTTAAAAAGAAACATGTGGGAAGTGGTGCTGTGGCTCAAGCAGTAGAGTGCTTGCCTTGAGCTAAAAAGCACAGGGACAGCACCCAAGCCCAGAGTTCAAACCCCACAACCGACAAAAACAAAAAACAAAAAAAGAAACATGTGGAAAGTTGCAAAACAAGAGTTTCACAAAACTAAGTTTGTATCAGAAAACAAACACAGCAGAGATCATATGAATGTAACAGATGTGGAAAATCCACCAAGAAAGCAGGCTGTCATTTTGAACACACAGAAAAGAGAAACCTGAGCACAAATTTAGAAAGTAACCTGGATGGCATTCTTAGTATTCATTAGAGAACTGACTTACATAGGAGAAAATAGAACTAACAAATGTGTAATTACTGAATCCGAAGTCAGTCTTCACAGCATCTGAGAACACATACAGCAGAGAAACAATTGAGGATAACAAATATAGAAAAACATTTTGCCAGGGGCTGGGAAGTTGGCTCAGTGGTAGAGCACTTGCCCTGCATGCTCAAGGCCCTGCGTTCAATTCCTCAGTACCACATAAGCAAAAAGAAATAAGCCGGAAGTGGGCACTGTGACTCAAGTGGTAGAGCACTCGCCTTGAGCTGAAGAGCTGAGGGACAGCGCCCAGGCCCAGAGTTCAGGCGCCACAACCAGACCCCCCCCCCCAAAAAAAAAGAAAAACATTTAGCCAGAAGTCACCTGTCTACAGGTAGCAACGTTCTTTCATATGCAGAAAAGCTTAAGTTTTATGCAATCCCATTTTTCTGGTTTTCCCTTGATTTATTTAAATTCTGGATCTTCAGGAAGTTTTGACCTGTGCCACAGAGCCTTAGTGTTTTCCCTATCCCTTCGTGTAATATACTCAGGGTATCTGGTCATCCATTTGATCTAATTGTTATTCATTCTGGTGCAGGATGATATAGAAGGATCTAATTTGTTCTCTGAATGTATAGCCAAATTGTGCCAGCATCAGTGTTTGCAGACGTTGTCTTGTATATTGAGTTTTTGTCTCCCTTATCAAATGTTTAGAGGCTACCCACAGGTCTGCGGGTTCTATTACTAGTAGTAGTAGTAGTACGGCTTTGTTAGAGAGTTTGAAGCTTGGTATTGATATTCTTCCAGCACTGTTTTTCCCACTAAGGACTGCTTTTGCTATTCAACATCTCCAGTAATTCCATACGCATGTGGGATCACTTCTTCTATGTACTTAAAAAATATTGTTGAGAGTTTAAAGGGTATTGTGTTGAATTTGTAAATAGCTTTGTGAAGTATTGACATTTTCATGATGATGATCCTCCCAATCCAGGGGCATAAGTTTTTCCATTTCTTTCAGTGTGCTTTAATTTCCCTTGAGGTTTTAAAAGTTTTCATCATAGAGGTCCTTCACATCTGATTAAGTTAATTTCTAGCTTTTGTTTTTATGAGGCAATGGGGTTGCTTTACTGATTTCAGCCTCATTCTTCTCATTGTTGGCACACAGGAAAGTTACTGAATATTTTGTGTTAATCTTATAGCCTGCTGCTTTGCCAGTTTCCAATCAGCTCAAGTAAGTTGGGAGAGGAATCTATGACATAGTCTCTTTCAATGCAAGATCATGTCATCTGTTCCTGAGAAGAATGTATATTCTTATGCTGCACGGTGAGTTATTCTGTAGATGTCTATAAAGTCTAGATGGTCAATGAAGTTCTTTAATACTAAGGTATCTCTGATTAAATTTGCTGGGTTGATCTATCTATAGGTGATTTTGGTATGTTAAAGTCACCAAAAATCAATGTGTTTGGATCTGTGTATATTATGGGGTAAGTAGTATCTGTTTGAAGGTGGGTGTTCATTTGGGGTATAGGTATTTAGAAGTGTTATATCCTCTCATAGGAAAGATCCATTTATTAGTATGTCATGGCCTTCTTAGTCTCTTCTTACTAATTATAATTTGAAGTATATTCTATCTGATATTAGTATTGCTATTCTGGCCTGCTTAGGGGGACTACTTCCTTGATAGAATTTATTCTA
>NW_027204121.1:0-37500 GCF_024711535.1 Dipodomys merriami
ATGGAATAGATATGAAAACTCAGAAATGAACTCACAGACATATAAGCACTTAATCCTCGGTAAGGGAGCTTAAAAACTAGAATGGAAGAAAGACAGCCTCTTCAGTAAATGGTGGTGGCAAAATTGGTTAACTACTTGTAAACAGCTAAAGCTAGATCCTTATATATCACCCTGGAGCAGAATCAACTACAAATGGTTCAAAGACCTAGGGGTCAAAGCAGAAATTCTGAAAACATTAGAGGAGAGAATATGAGCTACCCTAGGTCTCCTTGGCACAGGCCGAAATTTTCTTAATAGATACCCAGAAACACAACAATTCAAATAAATGTTGGACAAATGGGATTGCATGAAATTGCACAGCTTCTGCATGGCAAAGAACCTAGCTAGCAAGATCAAGAGAAAGCCCACGGATTGGGAGATCTTCAATAGCCATACAATGGACAACGGTCTCATATCTAAAATATACTTGGAACTCAAAAAATAGAATTCCCCAACAACAAATCTTCAAAGAAACAACTGCCCAATAAATAAGTGAGCTAGTCTTTTTTTTTCTTTTTTTTAAAATTGGTTTTTATTGTGAAAATTCTGTAAAGAGGGTTTACAGTTACATGAACAAGGTAATGAGTACATTTCTTTTTTTGGGGGGGTTATTATTTTCTTTCTTTTTTTTTTGTTATGAGAATACCGTACAGAGGATTTACAATTACATGGGCAAGATAACGGTACCTTTCTTTTCAAGCATTGTTTCCTCCTGTTTGTTTCCCCTTCCCATCCATTCCCATAGTCCTCCTACCTCCCCCAACCCAATCTTTACCCCACCCAACTCCCCCCCACCAAAGTTGTAAAGTTCATTTTTTGATATAACCACTAATGTCTCTCCCCCACGGTATAACCTCTGCTCTCACTGTATTTGATGTTGGTATAATTTGTGGAGGGGAAGGACAAAAACTATCGAGCTAAAGTCTTAAAGAGAAACTTCTCTGAAGAAGAAAGAAGGATGGCCAATAGACATATGAAGAAATACTCAACGTCCCTAGCCATAAAAGAAATGCAAATAAAAACAACATTGTGATACCCCTCACCCAGTTAGAATGGCTATCAAGAACTCTAATAAGAACAGATGCGGCAGGGGATGTGGAGAGAAGGGAACCTTGCTGCATTCTTGGTGGGAGTGTAAACTTGTTCAACCACTTTGGGAAGTAGTATGGAGGTTCCTCAAAAGACTCCACATAGAGCACACCTATGACCCAGCAATCCCACTTTTGGTCATTTACCCAAATGTTCACAAACAAAGCTATAAGCACAACCATGTTTATCGCAGATTTATTTAACAAAGGTAATATATGGAACCAACCCAGATGCCCCTCAGTAGATGAATGTATCAAGGAAACATGGTATATATAAAAAAATGGAATTCTATGCCCCCATCAGAAAGAATGGCATTGCCCCATTTGCTAGGAAGTGGAAAGACTTGGAAAAAATTAAATTAAGTGAAGTAAGCCCGGCCCAAAGAAATGTAAGTCCAATGGTTCCCTTATTTGCAGTAACTAATTTATGTCTGAGACCAGCAGAAATGGTCAGTTAAGTTGATGTTAGTCTAAATGAACCCCAAGATAAGGATTCAATTGTTTTTCTTTCTTGTGATTGTTCCTAACGTACCTATAAGATGATTTTTTTGTTGCTTTGTATATCCATCCCCCTCAGTATATCCCATGCTTTCACTGTATTTGATGTTGGTATAATTTGTGGAGGTGAGGGAAAACAGAGCTTGTTTTAAATAGGGATACAGATGGACCCATTGGAACAATGAGATGTACAAGATTTTATTTCCAAAACTGAAATGTACAACTTTCCTCGGGGGATGAGAGGGAGATGGGAAGGGTTGGGAAAGGAAAACAAAGGAGGAGGCAACAATGCTTGAAAAGAAATGTACTCTTTACCTTGCCCATGTAATTGTAACCCGTATGTAAGGTATTTTCACAATTAAAAAAAAAGAGACAAAAAAAAATCACCTGTATGGTTTCCTATGAAAAGAAAGCAGAATACAATTTGTTCCTCAAGGAAATTTATCCATAACTGGCAGTAATATCACTTTCATAAATGTAAGAAGACTGAAGAACAAATTTCAACTCAAAGTGCCTGATATAAAATTTACTTTGTCCCCTGTAAACAACCTTTCAATTCTATGTCTTGTTCCCAAAATGATTCGTATTTTATTCTTATCATATTTTTAAATTAATTTTAAGTAGTTGAAATGAGAATTGCTGTTTGACAAAGCAGTTTATGAATAGTTTAAAGTGAGTTTTTTTTTCTTTTTTCACTCCTGAGGTTTGAACTCTGGGTCTGGGTGTTGTCCCTGAGCTCCTTTGGATGAACACTAGAACTCTATCACTTGAGGCACAGCAGCAATTTCAGATTTTTCTGACATTTAATTGGAGATAAGAATCTCACAGACTTTTCTGCCAGGGTTGACTTCAAACTTCCATCGTGAGCCTCCTGAGTGTATAGGAAAACAAGCATGAGCCTCTAGTGCCTGGCTTAATACAATGCACCTTTTTTATTTTTGGCTAATCGTGGGGCTTGAACTCAGGGCCTTGGCAATATCTTGCAATTCTTTTCCTCATGCTAGCACTCTACGACTTGTGTCACAGTGCCAATTCCAGCTCTTTTTGTTTATGTAGTACTGAGGAATCAGACCCTGTGCTTCATACATTCAAAGCAAACAGTCCACTACTAAGACACATTTCATGGATAATGCAATGCACCTTGAGGTTTCTTACCCCTCATTCCTCTCAATCCTATTTCATCCCTCAATTTACATAATTTTGTAGAATATTCACTGGCTAGCAATGTCACACATCATCACTCAGAGGATATGTTACAGATAATATTTTATTGATAGTCTTATTCATCATCATACTAAACTCATTTATTACAGAACTCTCTGATTTTAAATTCTAAATTATCACTCAGGTTCACCTACTACTATTCTAAAATTTATCCTAAGGTTAATGTAAATGAAATCTGCAATTCTTTGATAAAGTACAATGATTCATAGAATGTCTAAGTGTTGGACTATGAACATCACCTTCAGTTCTAGAACATTTTATCATCACTGCCTTCTCAAAATACTCCA
The DNA here is from genome assembly GCF_024711535.1 of Dipodomys merriami. Taxonomy (NCBI): domain Eukaryota; kingdom Metazoa; phylum Chordata; class Mammalia; order Rodentia; family Heteromyidae; genus Dipodomys; species Dipodomys merriami. The sequence continues at coordinate 3,137 of NW_027204121.1, forward strand.
ATATTTAGTAGTAGTCACTTCCTGTCATCATTTGAAAATACCCTCCACTTGACCAACCATTACTTCATAATCTACCACTAGAGATGTGCCAATTTAAAAAGCTCATATAATTAGAAAACGTAGTCTAGGGCTGGTAAGAATGCTTAGGGGTAGAGCGCTTGCCTTGCATGCATGAGGCCCTGGGTTCGATTCCTCAGCACCACATAAGCAAAAAGAAAAAAGCTGAAAGTGGCGCTGTGGCTCAAGTAGTTGTGTGCTAGTCTTGAGCTGAAGAGCTGAGGGACAGCGCCCAGGCCACAGCTCAGGCCCCACGACTGAACCCCCCCCCCAATTAAAAGTACTTGTTAGATTCTTATCTCTAATTAACCACTAAAAACGGGAATTAGCTCTGTGCCTCAAGTTGTAGAATGCTGGCTTTGAGCATAAAAGGGCTTAGCGATAATGCACAGGTCTTGCAAACAATAACAACAACAACAAAATATATCACATTAATTTCACAAAAGCACCTTTTAACTGCTGTGAACATTTCTTAGAAACATGAATATATGCCCCTGAAAAATGTTGAGTAAAAAGTATAGAATATTTACTTTTATGTTAAAGACATGACTATTTAGTTTGTTTAAGATATTTAGGGTAATGATTAGGAATTAAGAATAATGATAATACATTGGGACTGGTATTTTATTCTATTTTACTATAGTAATAAAATGATATTTGTAATGATTATATAAAATACTCTTGTTTGGTATTTGAGTTATAATAAATACTAAACATTCTTAATTGATTTCCATAGGAAAAAATCATTTTCTTCTTAGTATAAATTCTTTAGTAATTTCATAACAATTAAGAATATTAGTCCAAGGCTGGTTTGCTCTCAGACTATATTTATTTTCTTGTTCTAGTTTTTATATGTTGGTAGAAATTAAAATTTTAAAAAATTAAATTGATATTGGCATTCAGGAACAGACTCATAGGTACTAATATTGGAGTCGCTTGAGTGGAATTTTTTTATTTCATTTGATATTTTCACAAATAAATCAAGATGATTATGTATTTTGTTTCTTTTCACTGCTTTTGGCTCTTACCTTGAGAATAATATTTTTCCTAGCGAAGTAGAGAAAAGCAATTGGTTTGAGCAAATAACATATGACTTTCATAAAATACAGATGCATAGATTTGGGTCTCCTGTCATATGCTAAAAGTTTCTTCCAGAAAAGGTTATCAATTACTTATAAGTGATGCATAATTCCTAGATATTACAGTTATCACATGCAATTTTTGATTGAGTTATCTCTGTATAAACTCAAAAAAAAACAGACCAAAAAAACTCAAATTCCACAGAAAACACATCTTTGTTTTAAACACTGTAGTTTACAAAGAATTTTAGCCAACATTGAAAACATCTTTTTAGGTATTCTGCAATTTGTGTGAAGTATTTTTAACAATAGTTTTCTTTTTTTTGCTGACATGAAATTCACATGCAATATATAATCTCCTTTTACTGTATACATTTCAGTGCTTCGGAAGTAAATTGTACAATAATAGGTTTTCCAAGCCTAATTTTAACAAACTTGCATTTCTTCTAATAGAAATGATATAAATTTTAGAACAGACATTAAAGTAGATATAAAATTGTGCTACAGGAATTTGTCCAGCATACATCCTCTATAGTGTGTCTTTTCAAAATTTGTTTTTGGGGATTATTTCCAGGGTCTCACACATACTATTCAAGTGCACTGTCAATGAACTACATTCCCTGTCCAAACAAGTTTTTTACTTCTCTTTAATACATACATAGAAGTGTAATGGCTGGATCATCTACAATTCTCTTTGACCTTATGAACACTTGAATCTTGCTTGCTAAAAGGATCGCAGTATTATACAAATCATTCTGCTATGTAGAGGTTATCAATTTCTCCACAAATGCATTACTATATTTTGTGTCATCTTTTTATATTAGGGTCATAGTAGTGAGTTTTCTTTTTCTTTTTTCTTAGATAATAAAGAGGAGCTTATTTCATATGCTCCTCCTATTGACTGTTAATTTACATATGTTCTTTAAAGAATTATCCTATTCAGGAAAAATTTACATAGAATTAGAAGATATAAAAATACTTAAGATTGAGACTCATTATAACATTAACACTGTAGCATTAACAAATATCTTACCTGTATCTGTTCGATATGTTTTAATTGTATATGTTTTAACTTTGGTTATAGTGTCCTTTGAATTATGAAAAGTTATCACTTGATATAATCCAGTTTATTCTTGCTTTTCTTTAGCCACTAATGCTTTCCAAGTCAAATTTTTAGAAACCTTTAATGATGCAATGTCATGAATTTTTACATTTATGTTTTATAAGTTTTCACATCTCACATTTAGTTTGACAATCATTTTTTTATTTTAAATTTTAGTATAAGGATGGAGGTAGGACAGGTGCCTGAGGCTCATAACTGTAATCCTAGCTACTGAGGAGTCTGAGATCTGAGGATCACAGTTTAAAGCCATCCCGGGCAGGAACGTCCAGAGAATCTTATATCCAATAAACCACTAGAAAACCAGATCTGGTGCTGTGGCTCAAGAGGTAAGGCACTCAAGTTGAGCTGAAGAGCACACGGACAGCACCTAAGCCCAGAGTTCAAGCCCCATGAATGACAAAAAACAAAACAAAACAAAAAAGGATTGAGGTAGTAGTCTAAGATCATTTTTTAAATCTTGAGAGACAATAGTGCAAAAACACACATCTTAGATTCTATTTTTATTTCATAAAGTCATAGGATAGATTTCAAAATCTATTGACCATAAAACTAAGAATTTTTTTGACAAACCTGTTACGTTCTTCTATGTGTCTGCTCTTATAGTAGAACTATTTTGTCTTCACTACTAAACATGGTAATAAGTTTCAAAGTTAGTATGAAGGTTCAAGCTACACCATTTTACAATATTGTTCTGATTGACCTGTATTCCTTGAATTTTCATTCGAGTTTATTGAGCAGGTGAACCAATATTCTACAGAGATATCTAGATGTTTGATAGTCACTCATATTTTGTACCTTGTATAAAACAAGACCTCAGATATTATATATAGAAAAATATCTTTAGCGAATACTTGAAACAACTAAAATTAATTTAGGAATGAGTTAAGATATAGATAATGCTGTAACATAATAAATCTGAATGTTAACAACTTGAGTTGTACAACAGAGGAGAGTGAGAGGGGAAGGAATGATGGACCATGTAGGAGCTATATGTCATTGCTATTGTGTTTCAAAAAACAGAAAGAGTTCAGAGAAGAGAAGGAGAAAAATAAAGTGTCTTGAGTCAAGTTTCTTTTTAATCCATCTAATAGTTTGGACCAAAAGTCAGTGAAAATGGGAAAAAATAAAATAGAAAATGAAGCATTGTATATACCTGTTACAATTTTAAGAATTTGTAATAGAAATATGATAATTAATTCCCAAAGAAATAAGATAAAGAATAGTTAAACTTTAAAGGGAAAAGGAACGAAGAGAGAAAAGAAGCAAAGTAAAACCTTTATCAATAACAAACACAAGAGTTTGGAAGTGGAAAGGCAATGGGAATATTCTAAGTAACAATAAAAATTGCTAGAGTGGATAGAATATGGATCACAGTTTATCATTTATAATTTTGAAAAAACATATTAGGAAATAAAGTTTCAAAGTCATGATGTAAAACACTATTTGGATTATAATTAGGAAGCATAGCTCAGTGGTAAAACATTGGCCTAGCATGTGTGAAGCAATGATGTGATCTCCCAAACATTACAAAGTACACACAAAGCACACACATACAAAAACCACATAAACACACTCATATACACCACAAACACACATTTGGAATATTGATATAATTATATTAAACGGAGGAAATTATCGCAAATAGTAAAAGTGTGTTAATATATGAAATCATGATATTGCATGTACTATTTACAAGTTTAGTAGAAATAAAATAGTCATAATATACTTGGATTTTAATAGATGAAGTAAACGGAAAATTAATAGAAGACATGAGAACCTTTGCCAATAAGTTAGAATAATAAACATTTTAAAACATGTATCCTTTTATTTTGACAAAAAATTTATGTTACTGGTATTTTAACTCAAGATTTAGAATATGATAGCTAGGTGCTCTATATAACACTAATGATGGTTATATCTCTAATCATTTCACTCTGAATAGTTTTCTAATAAGGTCACAGCGTTTTTCAGTATCTCCCGAATTACACATAACATTTACAGTTCCCACCATAGCTAGAAAATGGATGCCACAAATCACCATGCGGAGCTGAAACTTTTTTTTAATTCAAGTAAAAGTATTTCCAAAAAGTGACCAAGTAATGAAGCCAAGTATGTGCTTCTTGAAAGTACAGTTAGTATTTGTTACCTGGACAAATATATTTGTAAGTGTAAAAAATAAATTTATTTAAAATCATTAATCATATAAAAATTAAGAAAAATTTTAATAATCACATATTAAATATTATAAAAGCAAAACATTTGTCTGAATAATTTACATGTGTAAATATCATGCAAAAATAAATTAACTAATCCTCTGAAAAAAAGAATTATCCTAAAGAAACAAAAGAAAACATTTAAGCACAAAATTTGAAATTTAGAATATAAAATGAAGTGTACACTTAATTAAGTGTAAACCCTCTGTATATCAATTTTATAATAAAAATGCATTAACAAAGAAAGCAAAAGTACCCATGGATCAATAGCAATAGCAAAAGCACCAGTAGTGCTTGTTTTGAGTGTACAAAAATCGATGGAAGAGATAACAATGTTCCTTCCCTAAGAAATGTACTCATTACTTTACCTTATTTATGTAACTGTAACCCCTGTGTACATCACCATTAAAATGAAATTAAATTGAAATTAAAAATAAACCAAATAATATACCAATTAAGAATTCTTAGAAGCCATTGGTTAAAAACTTTGTAAAAAACTGCCTTAATACCCAAGGAATATATTTTGATGATACTATTTAAATACTTCAACCTCAGCAGAGAAGCAAAAAGTTTAAAAACTGTTACAAAGTAAAGTAATAAATCAGAATATATTACTATTAATAATAATCATAAGATAATTTAAAGGGGCTGGGAAAGTGGCTCAGTAGTAGAGCGCTTGCCTTGCAAGCCTGAGGCCCTGGGTTCGATTCCTCAGCACCACATAAGCAAAAAGAAAAAAGCCAGAAGTGGTGCTGTGACTCAAGTGGTAGAGCGCTAGCCTTGAACTGAAGAGCTGAGGGACAGCACCCAGGCCCAGAGTTCAAGCCCCACAACCGGACCCCCCCCAAAAAAGATTAATTTATAGTGGTAGTCAAATATGTAATAAATGAGGCAATATGCCATACATTTGAACTTAATAAGTGAGAAAGAATTTTCTAGGACTTTTTAAATTATCATAAGTTTAATTGAAACACTATTCTGTCACATCATATGATAATCAGATGAAGCAGATATTAGAGCAAAGAACAGATTGTACTAAGTTCTTGAATGTTCATGTATATACTTAGTTTGGTTGTGGGAAATTGTGAGTATTTCAACTGGGGGTATATTTTTCTTGCTAGGCTGGTGTCATATCAGTGGTTAATTTTAGGATAGGTGTTACTTTCCACAAGAACATGCACCTGATCTGTCCTTTTAGTCTTCCCATCATCAATGGCATCAGAGATGAACACCTACTTGTCTAGCCTGCTACCTTGACTGGCCTGGGTCCTCAGTCCTTCCAATCTTAGTAACTAGATAGTGAAGGATGGTGGAAATGATCCAATGTACCCAGCTATAGAGTGAAAAGGAATTCCACTAACCTTTTGGCCTGGGTTCTGTTCTCAAGCCTGCTAAGTAGTTAAGAGTATCAATGGGAGGGCCTGGTGCCAAGCAGTAACAGTATTTTTAAAGCAATTAGACATATATATGACTTAGGCTTGTTATCACCTCAGGAAAAGAATAAAAGAGAATTAAAGCATAGAGGATATTCAGAATTTTAACTAGGTACTTAGAGGCAGAATAAGCTTAGCTAGCTACTCGGAAGTATGAGACCTGATGACCACTTTCAAAACCAATTCAATCATGAAAATACAAGCAATTATCTTTAAAAAACCAGAAGTGGCTGAAGTGGAAGACCACTATCCTTGGGTACAGAAGCTTAGTAATAGTTCTTAGTGACTATCAAGCTTGAAGAATGATGAATGCATGCATGAGCACATGCACATGTGCATTTGCATACTCCCATGGGCATGAACACACACACACACACACACACACACACACAAATGAGTATTTCAATGTGAAGTTCTTTATTCTTTTACCTTGCTGTACTTTATTTTCCTGTATTAGTTTACAAATTAACAAAATCAGCTAAGGACCTATTTACATAAAATTCATCATGTTTCTCTAAAATTGACTCGCTTTTTGGAAGCCTGCTTTTATTTGACCCAAAAGTAAATTATTCAGGAAGTCAATTCATCACTCTGAATCTATAGTATTACATGATTGTTAAGGTTCCTCCTAGCAATATTATTTTGTGAAATCCTGCATCAAGCAATATATTTCCTTCACTAAAAGGGAAGCCTTTGTCAAACAATTAATAGTAGGTTTTTCTCCTCCTGGCATGCATCTGTAGTTATATTATCTTCATATATTTCATGATCTGTCTGTGATGCCAAAGACTGCTGTGAAAGTAAAAACACCCTTTTCAGCGCTTAGCATTTGTATATCATTCATAGGTATGATGGTGTTTAAATGTTACTGAAATTGCTTTGGAATTAATAATGTTCACCCTGATTATCTTGAGAAAGAATAATTGGTTTCTCAGCACTTTAGGTAAGAACTTGAAGGAAAGAAACAAAAGGAAAAGTGAGGAACAACTCAACACATAGATTCAAATGAAACAAAACAACCCAAGAAAAGACTAATTAATTCAGTACTCAAGAACCTGCAGGAAATGAAAGATTTGAAAAAAATCAGCTATGAAAAGCTTATGAAAATCCTGACTACAATGGAGTGCACTGTTGTGAGGACAGTGGCTAAAGCCCATACTAGACAGAAAGATCTGTACATAATGCCATGCACTTGTTATTCTAAATTCCAGGAAGAATAACATGAAGTGGAATGAAGCCAAGATAATACACAAGTAGGAAGCCAGTTTCTATCTGAAAAAATAATCAGGATAATTTAGGGCTTCACAGGACAAAGTGCTAATAACACCCAGTTAGTGGGCACAGGACACTGAATTCAAACTGTAATATTAGGTGTATTGAAGATAAAAGCTATGATTATAAATAATTGGAATAATTGTAACACTTGAGTATTTGAGTGGAGAAAAATCCATGAAAGAGATAGAATTAACCCACGTTCCAATTCTTTCTACTTTATTGATAATGTTCATTGGTACTTCAGACCAAACAGAGTTACCTTGCAAATGAGCATGGATGTGCATTTGGGTGATGGAAATACTCTCTTTTCACAGATGTAAATTTTTTTTTTTTGGTCGGCCGTGGGGTTTGAGCTCTGAGCCTGGGCGCTGTCCCTCAGCTCTTCAGCTCAAGGCGAGTGCTCTACCGCTTGAGCTACAGCCCAACTTCCGGTTTTCTGGTGGTTTATTGGAGATAGGAGTCTCATGGTCTCTCCTGCCTGGGCTGGCTTTGAACCGCGATCCTCAGATCTCAGCCTCCTGAGTAGCTAGGATTACAGGCGTGAGCCACCAGCGCCGGACTCACAGATATAAATTAAATAGATTGTTTTGGGTATATTGTAGTTCTTGAACTAAGAGCCTGGGTGATGTCCGTGAGCTTTTTTCTCAAGGCTACCGTTCTATTACTTTGAGCCACCGTTCCAATTCTGATTTTCTGTTGGTTGTTTGGAGATAAGAGGCTCTTGGAGGGCTGGGAAGGTGGCTCAGTGGTAGAGCGCTTGCCTTGCATGCTCAAGGCCCTGGGTTCGATTCCTCAACAAAAAGAAAAAAGCCGGAAGTGGCGCTGTGGATCAAGTGGTAGAGCGCTAGCCTTGAGCTGAAAAGCTGAGGGACAGCGCCCAGGCCCAGAGTTCAGGCCCCAAGACCGAACCCCAAAAAAAAAAAAAAAAAAGAGGCTCATGGACTTTCCTGCCCAGGCTGGCATTAAACCATTTTCATCAAATCTCAGCCTCCCGAGTAACCAGGATTCCAGGCATGAGCCATCAATGTTTTTAATAATTTAGTAAATTGTATAGTTACAGAAGATGTAAATAATCATTGTTACCTTTTTTATATATGTGTACATATATATGAATACATATGGATAGAAATATTTTAACATATTATTGTATCTACAGTAGATATATGAAATCATCCTTCATTATAAAATAAAATGGCAACAAAAGTTAATAGGAGCAAAACAAAGGGAATTGTTACACGTTTCTTTTTGTTCAATGAAATATGAATCAGTTTGGGCAAACCATCTCTACTTTAACAAAATGGATAATTGCTATTAATTCCGATCCATCTATTTGCCCATATTGTGCGTCCTCACACATGAGTGTCAAAATCAAACCACACTTTTTGCCTTCGTATTTAACTCACCTGTTATAATTTAGGCGCTAGATGAAGTAATCAAATAAAGATTAAAATAATAATAAGTGAGGTTGTGAGTTAGAGTTGAAAAAGATTTTGAATATGATAATAGCTAATTAAAATGCATATTTATTATTTTACTCTGTTGTTATGTCTCTCATTCCCACATTAGGAAAGTTCATAAAAGTTTCTTCTTTAATTATATGTACAATTATTAAAAATGTATTGAAAGAATATGGGCACAATGTGGTTTTAGCTTATTGAGACCTGTATGGGGTAATCTGTTTTTGAGCACTTGCAATACGTTGTAATGAAGATGAAGGGAGGGATGTGCTTATTCTTTAAAACTGCCTAGAGGATTGCTCCCAGAAAGATAGTGATGAATTCTTCTAAAAGGATACAGCAAAATCACTTTCACAACCATGTTCATTACTGCACTATTCACCATAACCAAGTTATGGAAACAGCCAGGATGTCCTTTGGCAGAGGGATGGTTGGAGAAAGTGTGTCATATATACAGAATTGGATTGTCCCTATCCATTAGAGGACTGTTACATTATTTGCAAAGAAATGGGTAGTTCTAAAAATATGTAAAGTAAACGAAGTCAGAGCCAGACACAGAAAGGACCCATTTTCTATCTCATATTTGGAAGCTAGAACTTTATAGAAGTTTACACAACAATAGTAACTAAATTATGCTATTTGCACAGGAGCATTTAAGTGGTGTGTTTTCTTATAACATTTAACTTTTAATCCAACAAAATGAATACCGGGAAATTATCACTTGGAAGATGTGAGGGGAAGTCAAAGGGAAGGAATAAAGAGAGTCATGGAGTAAGAGTGAAGACATTATATTTAATGCAAATAATATGAAACTAGAAAAAATTAAAGTGTGGTGAGGTTTGGAAGGGCAGGGAAAAGTTATATAAACATCCATTATACTTAAAACAGTCATTTATTGAATGGAATTTCCCATGTACAACTAGTTAAGATAAGAAAAATATGATTAAAAACAATGGAGACATTTGATCTTAAACTGTGTTCTCTTAAACCATGAGTTAATATAATAGTTTCCTCCTCAGAAATTTTCTTTGCACTTATTTTCCTCATAGTGACAGAAAAGTGATCAATGCAATGAATATTAATACATCACATTGCACATATATAATCAACGTAAAAATGTTAGAATTCATCACATTGTAAAATAACAGGTACAATGTACCAAATGCTAATTGATTGTTTTTCCAAGTACTTTACCTATTATATATAATTTAATCCTCACAATAATTGCACAAAGTGGAACTACTTACATTTTTAATTCTCAGATGATGATATTGAAGTCTTCATTGTTGTAATTACTACTACAAAATTGCACTCCTTGTAAATGTTAGCTTGAGGTTCATCTCCCACTGTATCAATAAACCACATTCTATTTTATGACTAAAATACCAGCACTTAGTATACAAATAATAGGTAAATTTCCCAGAATTATTGTGTACACTCATAATATTTCTCTTTAACATTGTTAGAAAATAGGGAACTGTAATATGAAAACTCAAAGTTCATAATCAATGCATACTTCCCTGGTGAACGGAACTGCTAAAGTATAAGATTCTTGATTTCTAGCTCAAAATAATAGAAATCATATTTTATCCCTTCACTCAATACTGCACTGCCTGGATCCTATCTCTGTTTAACACAGTCTTACTGAAAGAATGACCTCCCCAATTCCTGATGGAAACAGAATGCATGTCTTATGGACCAATCACTTCCTCATTGTAGCTCAACTAAATTGTTTATCATTCAAAGTATTTTGATTGCTTTTTACACCCAATATTTTAAGAGAAAGGTACTACTTAAAATGCTGTTAAAGCAAGATTGATATAAAAATCACCTTTGACCCTAGATAAATATTTTACCTTTCCTATACCCAACAATGCACTCTGACCTATCATTAATGTTAGGAACGAGAGGTTAAAAATCATAGACACCAAGACCTAAGCATGAATTAAAGACTTTCCAACTTCTGAATACAATTGGTTTAAAAAGACGTGAAGGGCTGGGAAGGTGGCTTAGTGGTAGAGTGCTTGCCTTGCATGCATTAGGCCCTGGGTTCGATTCCTCAGCACCACACAAGCAAAAAGAAACAAGCCGAAAGTGACGCTGTGGCTCAAGTCGTCGAAAGCTAGCCTTGAGCTGAAGAGCTGAGGGAAAGCACCCAGAGTTCAGGCCCCACTACCAGACCCCCTCCCCCCAAACAAAAGACATCAATACTACCACATTATTTCAAAATTTCTTATGATACTGAAGATTCAATTATAAACTATTAACACTTGAAAATAACTCATTTTTTGGGGAGTAGAACATAAAACACAAGATTAATCCTAATCATTTTAAAAGACCTTTCTTTATAATAAAAATTCACTCATAACTACAAAGGTTCTAAAAATAACAAGCACAGTGACACAAAAAATAATTTAACTGCATCATATACATTCAAAAACTGTGCTAATAGAAAACAAAATTATACTAATAAGTATGTTACCCAATTTACTTACATTCTTTTATTCTATTTCTTTTAGTTTCGAAAAAAACTGACTTTTCATAAAATGATGCAAAAAAAGCCTATATGCCCACTTACATTTTCAGATATTAACAATATTTGTTTTAGAAATGTCTTTAGCTCTATAGTCAATGAACTAAAATAATACTAATATTTAAAGGATTTTCAGAAATTGCAAGATTCGCTCTGGGATGTTAAATTGGAAAAGATATTCAAAAAGCTTTATTTGTTAAATTTGTGATAGTTACTCCCACAAAAAAACTATTAATGAAGAAACCTTTGTATGTACAAAATAACTACAAATGAATCCACAATCTGGAGGTGACACATACTTTTTGTTTGTTTGTTTGTTTTTTTTTGAAATATATATCTAACAAGCATAGCCACAATACTGATTTTCAGTAAATCTGATGGGATATTCAAACCTAAGAAATATGGGATTTATTATCTTAGTGTGTAGAGATATGATCTTACAAAGAAAGTTATTTTCAACAGAAATCCGGAAAGAGTATATCCAACTTGAGTTTCACAGGAATAACCAGAGAGTAATAACTGTTTGGTCAAGTTGGTCAAAATCAATCCATGAGTATATCTTAAAAGTATAACCAATTTAAGAGTTCAAATACATATTTTGTACTGACAGTCATAGTAATAACTTACTACCTAATTATATGTGTATCTTTTTACCTAATATATACTAAGAGCTGAAAATTATCTTTTATATCTACCTTAATTTTGTAAATGTTTTAACTAAAACAGAAAACAGTTTAATTCTATGGAAACCCATAACTTTTAAAATTAAATAATTTGTTAAAAGGACAGAATGTATGTGTTCTTCAAAATTCCTATGATTAATAACTACTCATTTTCAAATTCTGAACATTCCATACCTGAGAGATTCAAAAATATACCTGGTTGCATGTTATGTAATTCTGCAATAGATGCATTTTCCAATGGGGTGTTACAGACTGAGAAGTGAACAGAAAAAGAGCAACATTCTGGTATAGGATAAAACTAGGAAGCATGTTATAATTAATTCTTCAAGAGTAACAGTTGTTTCTCAGATTAATCTATTATTTCTATGGCCATCAATCACAAGCTTTATGCCATAAAGTCATCCTAGCCCAACAGTTTCCAACTTGTAGGGTGCACCTCAAAATTCCCTTAGTTCACATCAAGAATAGCTAATCTCCATTGTGAAAATACACTGCACCTCTGCTAATGTGATGCCCTCTGTGTTCTGGAAAGAACACCACAATAAACTGGGTTGCACCATTTTTCCTCCACTGGTATTCTTGCAAATATTATTTATATTTATACTTTTTAAACTATCATACATAATCAGGATTCTAAGGTTGGAATATTACAGTTCAAAGCCCACTGAACTAGGCCGTGAGAGGAGACTGGAGCTGGGACAGCTGCTTTACAGGTTTTGTTTTTGTTTTAGGGATTATAGAAAAAAAAAACAAAATCCTTGGCTCCAACCAGCCCAATTCTTGGAATAAAAAGAATGCCTTTAGGTGCCCTTCCCCTTAACAACTTAACCCACCTTTGTTCTGTTAAGGACTGACCCATTAAACAGATAGCCAGCAATCCAGCTCATGGTTGTGTGCTGGCAGCATCCCGAGTTTAGTATAAACTCTGCCTTTTTCACATGCTTATGTTAAACTCCACTAAACTCCTTTGTGTATGTTTACCTTAAGCTGTGCTTTACCATTGAATTTTTGAGTCATTTAAACCAAAAGTGATAGGCTGGTTTAAGCAGCCATTATGTGACAAAGTGTAACCTCATTGGCCACCTGCGTGTGGTCTGGTATGACTGCAATCTTTTGGGTGCATGAAAATCTCATTGGTCGCCTAAGTGACCAGACTTCACCTTGTGATTTTTGCCTTTAAAAACCTAAGCATGTGGGCCGCTGGGGGTCGCAGTATCAGCTCCCCAGCCTGTGCTGCTGCCTTGGCCAGTCAGTGTAGGAACCTTCTCAATAAAGTTGCTTCTTTAATAACAATTTTGTTGAGGTGGGCTGTGTCACTCAGGACGACTAGGTAGGCTTGCCTGCCTGAGTAGGGATCTTCCTACTACACCACCCAGGCAGGAAGGTTCCCTAGATTATTTTCTCCAATAAACTTCTCAGCAAAAGCCGGACAAAAGTGAGCTGAGGTTGAAGTGGTAGGGTGGAGCCTTGAGAATAAACAGGCTCTGAGACAGTGTCCAGTCCCAGAGTTCAAGCCCTACGACAAACCAATAAAACAAAAACAAAAATAAAACAAACCCCAAATCCAGCATTTTCCTCATTGTATACAGAGGCAGGTAATTAAGGAAAATGCTTCCTGTGTTACATACAGGTTGAAGAAAGAAGATGTCACACAATTATTCTCTTCATACCTTGTTATACCAAAGCCTCAAAAAATTGCCCTTTTTCTAAATTTATAAATTAATTTCATCCATTTGTTGCCAACTCTGTCTACATTATTCACATTGATGAAAGACCCCAGTTCATGCTTGCCCACTAGGACAGCTGCCACCCATCCCCCGCGAAACTATGCCAAGAAGGGTGAGGCAGGTTACGACAGTCAGTGGTCAGGCCTGGTCAGGCCGCTAACCGAGAAATAAAACGACAGGCCTCTGAGTCATTGCCTGTGGGGCAGGCATTGTGTCGCCACTAGGCCACCCAACCTGCTGGCCAACCCCTCCCTTCCCGTAAAACTAAGCCTCCATCAAAAGGGGCAAGTCCAGGCATGTCGGGGCAAGTCCAGGCATGTCAGCTAACCTGCTCGCCTGACTCAACCTGACCAATCCCCTCCTTAAGCATGATTCAAAATTAACCAATCAACACCCTGTCGGGGGTCTTTCATTCTGGGGGCTCGTCCGGGATAGAGACCCCCACCCAGGGACCACCGACCCATTTTCGGGAGGTAAGCTGGCCAGCATCTGTGTGTTGTCTGTGTGCTGTTTGGAGTCAAACTGTGTGGCCAATTACTGTGCGCTTGCGATTCTGTGAGTTCGGCCCTACTCGTCTGGTTCTGGCGGACCCGTGGAGGAGCTGACAAGCTCGTACTCCCGACCGCAGCCCCCAGGAGACGTCCTGGAGGCATCCAGGGCCTGAAACAGTGGCCCATCTGGGGTCTGAAAAAGTGACCCATCCGGGGCCTGAAACAGTGGCCCATCTGGGGTCTGAAAAAGTGACCCATCTGGGGCCTGAAACAGTGGCCCATCTGGGGTCTGAAAAAGTGACCCATCCGGGGCCTGAAACAGTGGCCCACCTGTTTTCTGGAACTCAGCCCTTTTTAGACGCGTGATTTGCCTGGGAGACGAGAGATCCGGACTCTCAAAACAGTCTCCGTTTGATTTTTGCCTTCGGCTGATTGCCGAAACAGCGCAGCGAAAAAGTAGTGTGACTAATTATAATGTTGTTTGCTGTAGAATTTTGGTTGCTTGCATTGCTTCTGCCCTTGTGGTTCGTTTTTCTGTTGGTCTGCTGCTCTTGCCTTCGCTGTGGTGAATCTGGGAGAGTGTGTTACTGCTAATAGTTTTGTGTGTTACTCCTTAAGTTAAACCTAAGCAAGTCTCCGTTCCACCATGGGACAAACTGTCACAACCCCCCTTAGCCTTACTTTACAGCACTGGAAAGATGTGCAGGTTGCAGCTAGCAATCTTTCAGTAGGGGTTAAGAAAAAGAAATGGATGACTTTCTGTTCGTCAGAATGGCCCACCTTCAACCGTGGCTGGCCACGAGAAGGAACATTTAACTTGACTATTGTTTTACAGATCAAGGCCAAAATAATGGACACGGGACCACACGGACACCCAGACCAGGTCCCCTATATTGTCACTTGGGAGGCTCTTATTTTAGATCCTCCCCCGTGGATGAAACCCTTCTTATCTACCCCGACTCCCTTCCCTTGCCCCAAGATGACTGGGAATTCTCCTCTGCCTTGGAATGCCCCTGGGTCAACGTCTGCAGAAATCTAAGAGAAAAATCCTCCGGAGGTGAGTAGGGGGGTTGAGTCCCCTGGTAAGTGAATGGTGGTGAGATGTCGCCCCATTCATTGAGACTTGATTTTGTCTTTGTGGCCACATGTTTGTCTTGTTAACTTTAGTGTGTTTGTTTTATGGGGTAGGAAAGTTCTGGGTGAGTGTGGCAGGCTCACCGAGCAGACTCTGGATTCAGCTTGCTGAGTGAGAACAGCACAGAGTTCCAGTAGGGATAAACTGGGGCCCATTAGTCCCCAACTCAGCCTTCAGTTCTTGTCTAGTTCTGTTTTTAGAATTGGTACCAGTTTTAAATGTGGATCCTTGGTTTTTGTGTTTATCTGTGTTTTTGTTATTTATTTATTTAAACATCTCTGAGGGAATAAAAGTTCCAGCTGGGCCTGGTCACAGACCTGCTATGCCCACCCTCCCTGCAAGGCATGGAGGGTTACTGGGCTAGTTTGGTTCCCTTCAAGCCTCAGGCTGCACCTTCTCCCAGTGGAGGCTGCTGGAGGACAGGTGAGGGCGTAGAAGTCTGTGTACCTGGATTGGACTTTTCAGCTAGTTCTGTCTAAAATTGGGTTAAAAAAAATCAGGCCAGTTTAGTCTTAGGTGACTCCCTCCCTCAGCCCTCCTCCAACTCAGAAGAGATTCAAAAGCCTTGCTAACAAGCAAGCTCTGTGAAAATGAAGCCCAACAAAGGTACCTAGTTCTAAAAGAAATACTGTCTTAAATTTTTGTTTAAAACCTTTAGAAAGTGTACGTACAACTGATTTTGATTTTTGCGCACTTTAAGATCTGTGTGAGTGTTTTGTGTGTGTCTGTAAACGTGTTCAAAGATGAGAATTGTCAGCATGCTGTAACAATTGGGTGAGTTTAAATTTAAAATTCAAAAGATTATGAAGTTTGGTCATTACCAAAAATTTTAAAGAATCTTCACATTGTTTTAAATGGCTTTTTAAAAGGTTCTTTAACTTGCAAATCAGAAAATCTGGTATTTTAAAAAAACTAATATTTTAAAATGCATAAGACTGTTTTACTGTAATCAAGTTATCTGGCTTAACAAAAATACATTGGCAGTTTGGCATTTAATTCCCTTGGCTAAAATTTGGGGATAAATATTAGAAATTTAATTGTAAAAGTTAGTTTAACACTGTCAAAGATGTTACCTGTTCTGTCTGTCTAAAACTGTGTATTTCATTCGAGAACCAAGAGAAGAGACAGGGGGAAAAACTTAGAAGCCAACAGGAGACCTATCTTTAGGGGTAAGGGGTGAACAAGCAGAAGTGCAGTTCAGCTGGTCATGCATGGTGGGACAGGCCCTGGGAGGAGTCCACCCATGGTGAGGCAAGCTGGCACAAACGCAGTTCATCTAACCCTAAAGAGTCGGATTGGGTGTGTGCCTGCCTATTCCATAGGAGAGGCCAAATGGCCCATCGTTATTCTGTCTCTTTTCCCTGTGGATAGCCACTAAAAACATGATTAAAATAAGTAATGTGATGATCTGATTAGTATTGCTAAAACTTCCCCTTGGATGTGTTAACATTAAAATTAGGAAGGCCTTAAAAAGAGGGTTAAAAAGTTATTTGTATAATGTGACTTGCTTTTAATGTTTACAATTAGGATGTTTTTAAAAGTCATAAAGACGCTAAGTCTAACTTTTTGGTTCAGTTATGATGATTGTTATTTTCTCATTAAGGAAAAATTGTCATCTAAGTTTAAAAATCTTAATATATGTCTGTTTTAAAACAAGAAGCCAAGAGGCAATGAGTAACACTTGGCCTCAAGATTTCAAGGGATCTTTTCAAAACGCAAATAATAACTAAAGTATAAAATATTAAAGGTAATTAATAGGTTAAAAAAATAGGAAATGGATTTTTGGATATAAAGTTTAAATGTAAAATTGTTCTTGACATTGGCCTCAATGTGCACAAAGGAAAAATTAGGATTACCAAAATAAGTGCTATTCTAGTTTGCTTTTATAGTTTTTTTCGAGTTTCCAGTAAAGTCCAGAGCAAAGCACAGAGGATTCCTACAGTTTGTCAGATGAAACTTTGAGTCTTAATACGTTTCAGGTAAGAGCATGCTTAAAAGCTACTTCTATGTTGACCACCTTGTTGCTTTCAATTGGAGTAAAGTGGCCTTTTATAAGACTCATTGATCTGCAAACTGGTTCAAAGCCAGCCCGGGCAGAAAAAGGTCCCTGTGAGACTGTCACCTCTACTCAGCCAGCAGAGTGCTGAAAGAGCAAGCCCTGGACTGAAGGGTTAAGGGACAGCATTCAAGCCCCGAGTCTGGGACTCAAAGTGGCAGAGTGCTAGCCTTGAGCTGTAGAGCTGAGGGACAGTGCTCAGGCCCCGAGTTCAAGTCCAGCAACCAGCTAAGGAAAATGCCAATAAGGCATTTCTCCAGTGTAGAGAAGACACTCCTGGGACAAAAGCAATGGAGGAGCATCCAGAGGCAGTAAGCCACTGCTTGGATGGCAAAAATGTCAGATCCTAGAGTCATTTGTGCATGGCCCTTCAAAACTGGTCAGAGCCGGGAGGTCATGGGAAGAGTTTATAAGCATGCCTAATGTTCATGACTACCTTGTAAGGGACAAGAACTTGCCAGTCCTCTGTGATAATAAAAAGCTAATGTTATAAAATGCGGGGGACAGTTTAAATCTTAACCCCTTTATGTGCCAAAAAGCTCTAATTGGGAGCTCTAATTGAGCTGACACCAGTTACATGAAATTCATCTGCTCAGGAAAAAGTTTGTAAACCTGAGAGTGTGTTTCTATTGATATCTGTCTGAAGGCCTGCAAAGGTTACTTAGACATTGTTTGGAATCATTAAAGATCACATTCCTAAGCCATCTAGGAAGATGCTTTTGCAAACCAGAGTGCTAAACAAGCTACACTGCTGTAGCTGGAGAAAAGGTCTGTGCAGTTGTCAGAAACTAAATATTGTTCTTAATGACATCTAACTCTGATGGCCTCTTTGTAAAATAGACTAAGGTTATAGGTTCCTGGCTAGGTAAGATCAACACCCCTAAAGTCAGCTTGAAGAAGTTACAGAAGATGGACCTTCGCCCTTCTACCCCCATTTTAAGATCAAGGGTCCAGAGTCAGAAGTTTTGGAAAAATGAGGCAAAATAGATAAAATAATTTTAAAAAAGAGCATAAAAAAATAGTGTTAACTGTTGTAAGTGTGCAAGGTGTGGAGACTGCATTTGTCAGAGATGGTTACAAGACTAAGACTTCTGAGCCTTCTGTGTCTATTTACAAAAATATCTGGGTAGTAAAAAGTTGTGATTTTGGTAAATTGTCCTGAGCTATTGTTTAAAAGATCTTAAAAACCAGCAGGATCAAAGCCTGCCAAGCCTACGCAATGTATCTTTAACCAGTCTGTGTAGGAATTTACAGCCCAGCATGAGGTGTGACGACAGTCCCTGGGAGCCACTGAGAGACCCTGCTGTTGCCCTTGCTGCTGGTGCTGCTGTACACCCTAATGGATAAAGTTCAACGACGGCCTGACAGTCACTTGGAGGAACTCCTGCTTGATTCCGTCACCTGAGTCTGCTTCCTGGTTGACTGTTGCTAAATCTAAGATCTTGTGGGACATTCTTTTGGGTGATATCCAGAAACCCCCTCAGGCCCTGGTGTTAACACAACAATACCACCAACTTAAAGCTACGGAGGAAACTCCGATTGAATGAAGAATTTCATTCAGACAAAAAGAAAATGG
This sequence comes from Dipodomys merriami, assembly GCF_024711535.1. Taxonomy (NCBI): domain Eukaryota; kingdom Metazoa; phylum Chordata; class Mammalia; order Rodentia; family Heteromyidae; genus Dipodomys; species Dipodomys merriami. The sequence continues at coordinate 21,975 of NW_027204121.1, forward strand.
GGGGATGAAAGACCCCAGTTCATGCTTGCCCACTAGGACAGCTGCCACCCATCCCCCGCGAAACTATGCCAAGAAGGGTGAGGCAGGTTACGACGGTCAGTGGTCAGGCCTGGTCAGGCCGCTAACCGAGAAATAAAACGACAGGCCTCTGAGTCATTGCCTGTGGGGCAGGCATTGTGTCGCCACTAGGCCACCCAACCTGCTGGCCAACCCCTCCCTTCCCGTAAAACTAAGCCTCCATCAAAAGGGGCAAGTCCAGGCATGTCGGGGCAAGTCCAGGCATGTCAGCTAACCTGCTCGCCTGACTCAACCTGACCAATCCCCTCCTTAAGCATGATTCAAAATTAACCAATCAACACCCTGTCGGGGGTCTTTCATTATCATTTTATACATGAACTGTTGGAATTATCTATTAAATGAGATCTAATTATAGCTTTCATGAAAGAATATTCTAGGCAAATAGAATGCAAGAAACATTTCTAAATTTGTCCATTAAACCCTCTACTTAAAAAGAATTTGGCAGTATCCTTTAGAATACGAAATTACAAACAAAACCAAAATATTTATTTTAAATCTGAACTCTAATTTAGCAAGATCTACAAAGTCTTACATTAGAATAACTTTGCTATTTCTCCAGCTTAAGCTTTTGTAATCCTTCATCCTTTCCTTGGAATCTACCAGAATGATGATTACTTACTTTTTCAAATTTTGGATGGGAATCATGAGCCATTTTGCATCTAAGAATGTTCTGTAATTAGAGCATTTAAAATACAACTGAGGATTATATATGAGTTGCATTTCAATAGGAAACTTGACTTCTCAAAACATAATGACAAAATTAGCCCAAATTTCCAACTTTGTATTCTTTTCTTGTTTGGTTTGTTTTCTTAATACAAAATTATACTATCTGGTCCAGGGAAGGTATCACTGTGTAATTACACTATCTAATCTGTCTTAGTCTGAGTGTTAGAATTCTAGCCTTATATCACATTGCTCCTCCATAATTTCTTGGTGTATTTAATCTAGATACAGAATAGCAATTCTGAAAATCTCCAGTAATATTAATCAATAGACAGCTCAGAGTGTTCATGTACTCTTTTCAAAGATGTTCTAACATTTGACACAGGATATGAACATTTTCAGATGCAACTGCAGAGTTCTCTGATTCATTCCTCCATGGATCTGATGCCTTTAATAAATGATTACTTGACCCCCTTACTATCTCTGGTCCCTATCTATGTAATATTCTTAAACTTTTTTGAAGAATGTTCACTTGAGGACTTTGTAACATTAAAAATTATCACTTGATTCTAGTCTTACTCAGGACATATTTTCTATTGTTTTCTAACTTTTCTACTTATTCTGAGATTTGCTTCATTTGTGTATTTGTGTGTGCAAATATAAGTGCCTCTATTATGTCTATGTCTGTATGCATGTATGCAAAAGCCTCAAGCTCTTATTCAGTAATCTTGCTCATGACTGGTATTCCAATACTTGAGCCATTCTTCCAATCCAGCTTTTGGCTGGTTAATTATAGATAGTTTCTCAAAGACTGTTCTAATCAGGCTGGATGAAAACCGAACTTCCCAGACCACTTTACATTCTTAAGTTTTATTTCTCCAGTAGTTTCAACTTACAAACATTTTGTGAGTGTAAAGGCTAAGCTGTAGCAGATTTTTAACTCAAGAATTCATATAAAGTTAGATGAACATGCACATTACATATGCTGAGTGTACACTGTTAGAAATGTGATCTTAAGCTGGGTGGTGGTGAGATCTTCGGATAGGGGTTCAAAACAGCTCAGGCAGGAAAGACCCAGAGACTCTTTTTCCAATTAACAACAAGAAAACTAAAAGTGGCACTGTGGCTCAAGTGATAGAGCATTAGCCTTGAGCTGAATAGCAGAGGGACAGCTCCCAGGCCCAGAGTTCAAGTGCCAAGACCACCACCAACAAAAAATATATAAGTAAAGGAAAGAAAAAAAATATGTTCTTATCCAACAGTTCATGGCTAGTATAATCCCTGCTCTCTCAGGATGGATTTATTTTTCAATTAAGTTCATGCTCTTATATCTGATTTGCATTGGAAACTTAATTATGCTTCCATTCTACTCTCTACAAAGTTGTGTAATTAGCAAGCGTGATTTAGAAGGGGAGTGGCCTCATACTTCGTGTTCCATGTAGGAGTAATGCTTTCTGTATATCACTCTCATAAATCTACATACTGGACTTGGCTTTATTGTTTCAATGTTGTCTTATTTGTAGAATCTTCTATAGTGTATCGAACCCTTACACTTAAACACAAAACTTCTCTTTCTCCTATTATTGGTATTGTGTCCTTACTGTTAACTCATGTACACTTGGAAAATAATATGCAGCACATACACTCACAAAAAAAAAAAAGATTGGAGAAACTTCTTCCCATTTAAAATTCGCCTTAATTTATAGAGAACTTCCAAAGTTTGAACTCAATACACTCATGGATAATGTATTTATAAGCAATATGATTTCATATTTTCTCTTTACTAAGTTGTCTCTAAAACACCTGTTACCTCAGGTCAGGCTGTCCTTGTGTTATTTCGGTGAAGCAAGAAAATATTCTTTATACCTCAGGCAGCACCATAGATTGTTCCTGAAAGTAACTCTTACTGGATGTGGAAACTGATCCAAGGAGAGGAATGGAATATAGAGGATTGAAAAAGTTCAAGTTAACTTGTGCATTCCTTTTTACTGTACAAGAAAGAATCCCAAGGCTTAAAGGGAACTCTGTCCCTGACTTTTTCGTGTGTGTTTTTACTCATATATAACTTCTCTGTAAACTTCTAGTTGAGAGTATTACAAAGAGAAATAATGTGCCATTTGAAGGCGAGCATTGAACAAAAGGAAATAACGTGGATTTAAACATGTTCTACTGCAGGGACTGGGAAGGTGGCTCAGTGGAAGAGCGCTTGCCTTGCATGCATGAGGCCCAGGTTTGATTCCTCAGCACCACATAAGCAAAAAGTAAGCCAGAAGTGGTGCTGTGGCTCAAGTTGTAGAGTTGAAGAGCTGAGAGATAGCACCCAGGCCTAGAGTTCAGGACCACGACTCTTCCCCCCCCATAAAAAAACATTCTACTGCAAAAAAACAAAGACATGGAAGTTTTAAAGTGCCTTATGGATGGATATTTCACCCCTGAGTTGATTCTCTTGTTGCAGGAGTCAGTTATCAATTCCTTTAGTTTGGTCCTAAATTCTCCAGAGCAATAAGGATTCCAATAAAGCATCCAGTGAGTATGATCAGCAAAAGGAGCCTCTTCTCAGACCAGTACTCCTTTAAAGAGGGTCCAATGAAATATCTAGGGTTTTTTTTTTGCTTGTTTTTTTAGTTTGTGTTGGTTATGGGGCTTGAACTCATAGGCTGGATCCTGTCCATGAACATTTTTTTTCCTCCTCACCTGCTCCCAAAGCTAGTACTCTACTGCTTGAACCAAAACTCCATTTGTGGCTTTTTTGCTGTGTAATTACAGATAAGAGTTTGACAGACTCTCCTGCCAGGGTTGGCTTCGAACTAAGATAGTAAGAAAGCCAAGTGACATCAATTGTATAGACGTCTCTTTTCAAACAAGAAATATTAGATGAAGTTTATTGTAAAGGTAAAATTTGACATTTTTTATTTTTATTTGATTGTGAAAATACCGAATGGGAGGAGTTACAATTACGCGGGTAAGATAACGAGTACATTTCTTATTAAGCATTGTTGCCTCTTCTTTGTTTCCCTTTCCCATCCCTTCCCATACTCCCCCTCTCCAACACCCCATCCTCCTCCCACACCAAAGTTGTAAAGTTCGTTTTTCGACATAAGGACTTGTACATCTCATTGTTGCAATGGGTCCAACTGTAATCCTACTTAAACAATTTGTTTTTAGAGAATACGTCCAGCAAAGAATCCATAACATAACTCTGCAAAAGTAGGTGCACTGAATCATTTTGGAATTAATTTTGTTTTCTTGGGAAGATTATTTATCTTGTCATTCCTTTTGGGGAATCTTAAAGTCACATTTCACTTTTTTGTTGGTTGTGGGGCTTGAACTCTGATCCTGGGCACTGTTCCTAAGGTCTTCAGTTCAAGTTAAGCGCACTACCATTTTAGCTACAGCACCACTTCCGGGTTTCTGGTGGTTAATTGAAGATTGGGTCTCATGGACTTTCCTGACAAGGCTGGCTTTGAACCACAATCCTCTGGTCTCAACCTCCTGAGTAACTATGATTACAGGTGTAAACCACCAGCACCCATTTCATATTTGCATTTATGTGCACTGAATGACACTGTGTAGACAAAGAATGGAAATTTTAACCAAATGATGACATTGCAGCTTTTCAGAAAAATTGATGTAGCAGTAAATATGTCCTCCTTTTCCATTTTGTTACATTAATGAGTCATGAGCTATGGGACCCTTACATTAGCATCCTGTGACATCTGTATAGGTGTATTTATTATCAGTAAATGTTAATAGAGAAATATAGAAAGACTGAGATTTTTAGAAAACAAAAGAGATAAGGTGTGAAAGAACAGCGTAGAAGGAGATACATTTATCACACAGTGATTAAGAACTAGCATAAGAGATTTAAAATGCTAAAGGCAATGAGAAAAAGCCTAGTTGACAACTAATTCTTCAATAACCAAAAATGGTTCCCTAGACCAGTTTCTGGTATACATTAGTTACTATCGCTTATTCCTTCCATCTGGAGTTATTCCTTATTTTCTTTCACAACTATTAATTAGCCTCTGCCTTTTTGGTGCCAAAACTGACCAAAAAGATTTCAAAATCACACTTAGACTACTTTTCACTTTGTGATTAGCAGTGATGACACAAAATCCTGGAATCCTTGAATTTCCAGAATTAATCTTCAGCTGACATCTAAGCACATTCCTGCCATTAATTGCTGTGACTTAATGAACAAAACTTTTTTCAACACAGTATCCTAACATAAGTATAGTACATGAATTAGGGACTATTTTCAGGTGTCAGTAGGGAAGGAGCAATTATATATTTCAAGCATGCAATCTTTATTTTCCATTTAATAATTTTTGTTTTTGCCAGTCCAGAGGCTTAAACTCAAGGGTAAGTAATTATTCCTGAGCTATTTTTTTTCTCAAGGCTAGCACTCTACCACTTGAGGCACAACATCTCTTCCAGTGTTTTTCTTTTAATGTGTTACTGAGGAATTGAACCCAGGGTTTCATGCATGATAGGCAATCACTGTGCCATGAAGCCACATTCCCAGAGCTCTAAATGACTTTCTTAAGAAGGCATTACATTTTCATTCCATAACTATTTATCATAAGTTTAGCCAGGTGCTGGAAAATGATGTAGAAAGCAATATAATACAATAAGTCCAGTAGGCTGGATGGACAATGAATTTCATGGTCTAGCCAGGGCACAGTGGGGCTTACCTCAGGGAGCTCTTTCAAAAGTCTGAGCGAAAAAGCTCTTGACCCACAGCCCACCTCCAGAATGAGAGGGTCACCTTGGATTCCAGCCACATAGTGATGCTAGGCCCCCTTCTCCAGCACCCATTCAAACAGTTCTTGTGAAAGAGAGAGAGAGAAAAGGCAGAATTACAATTAAGTCGGGTGCCGGTGGCTCAGAACTCTAATCCTAACTACAGAGGAGGCTGAGATATGAGGATCATGGTTCATAGCCAGCCCCGGCAGGAACGTCTATGAGACTCTTATTTCCAAAGAACCACCAGAAAACCAGAAGTGGTGCTGTGGGCTCAAGTGGTAGAGGACAAGCCTTTTTCTGAGGAGCTCAGGAACAGCACCCATGCCTAGGCTTCAAGCCACACAACTGACAAGAATTGGACTACCTACCAGAAGTGGATTGAATAGCACCCATTGTCCTAGGGAGCATGGTAGTGAAGTTGAAGTCATAAGTAGTTCCCCTGGCTTCTCTGTGCCTCGGCTTCCCCAGCTGCAAAACTCAACAGAGTGAAGCATCCCTTCCTCATGGGGATAGGGTAAGGATGAAAGAGAGAAATGTTTTGTTTCATAATCCCCACCTGTTGCTCAATTAACTGGCCCCACCTGAATCCTTTCCTGGTGTCTTCCTATCATTTGCTCACAGAATTGCTGAAAACATTCTCTGAAGGCCACTCCCTCTGTGCTAAGCAATGCTCCAGGGATCCCTCTGTATAAATCCCTTATTTCCTCAAAACTATCCTATGAGGAGAATGAGGTCTGATGGTTGTGGCCCTACCCAGAGCTTCACCTCTGGTCAAGAATCGGCTGCTGTGGAATAAAAGTTTGGGATAATCCATCTAAATCGATAACTGAGCATGGCGCTACATATCTACCATCCCAACTACAGAGGACCAGGCCTGGTGGATCGTACCTGTCCCAGATAGGAGGACCTCGATCCAGTCCAGCCAGAGCATATATTGAGTCTCTATTTCAGAAATGCCCAAGACAGAAAGGTGGCTCCTCAGAGCCAGGGAGAAGAAACAAGCAGGTGGGCATGGTGCCCCCAGAGGGGTGTGTGACCCCGGGTAGTGGTGACTTGGGGGCAGCCACTCACCTGTGCTGCTGGGAGAAGCTGCTGGAGGTTGCTCCAGGTGAGTCAAGCAGCAATGGCATCAACATTGCAAACACATGGGCCAAGAGCAGAGAACCAGGACCAGAGACCGGGTCAGGGCTTTAGGCGGGCTGGCAGTGCACCATTGGCTGAGGTTTGAAATCCCACACCTTGAGAAGGAAGGGAGGACTCGGGGTGCGGGCAGGCATCTCAATTTCCTACTATAGTCCAAAGTCGCTTGTGTCTCTTCCTCACCACTCAGCCACCTCTGCCTTCCTCAACTGCTGGTGGTGTTGTAAACGAACGGAGGGAATCCCGGGTGCTACTGGGCAGCATGGAATGTGGATGTGGCCACCATTCTTGTATCCCATTGGTCAGAAAGAACCATGAAAGAATGGGGGTGTGGCCAGAATCTTGTGATGAAAGCACATGGGTGGAGTCGTGAGGACAGCAGCTCCCCCAGCTCTTTTCCCAGGAACCAATGACCAATTCATTTGGAGACAAGAGGGTGATCTGCTTTAGCAGGATGGTGCACAGATTGTTGTGTATTTCTGTTTGTTGCCAGAACTGGAACTTGAACTCAGGATCTGGGCACATTCTGTGAGCTGCTTTTGCTCAAGGCTTGCCCTCCACACTGGACCCAGGGCTTCTGGCTTTGTTGACACTGAATTTGGACAGGCGTCTCAAGGACATTCCTGCCTAGGATGAGTTTGACCATGATCCTCCCATCACAGCCTTGTAAATATCAAGGAGGACTGCTGAGAGCCACTGCTGCCTGCCTAATCATTGGTCTTGCTAATATTCTTAGACAGACTGGTGAGTACCATATCCCCAGGTTGGAGTGACAGGAGCTGGAGCCCACAGTTGGAATTCTGGTCCTGCCACCTCCAAATGGCAGGAGATCCTAAGGAACTCATTCCTATCCATATGAATACCAATGGAATGTGATGTATGTCATGATTGAATGGGCAGTCCTTGAATGATTCTAGGATAAAATTATACACAATTATATTATAGGACACTGATTGATTTTAATTAATTCTTTATTAAGCATTTAAAAATCACATTCATAAAATGGAGGCATAATGAAATATCTAAGAATTGGGCCTCACATGCTGCAAAAGTGCTATTTTTCTGCCAGGACTGGGATTGGAACTCATGGTCTTGGTAACTCTGTTGCACTGTGTGGGAATGGGAAGCTGGCCTCCTTGAAGTCAAGAAATTCAGGTCTGCTCCTTGGGCCTGAAATAGATCCCCACCACTAGAAAACATTATACTCATGTACAATTTACATATATGAGATATATATATATATATATATATATACATATATATATGTTGACTCTATATTGCATTGAGTGTAGTTATTTTATTTCATTTTGTTTTATTCATGTATTGACCTGTTATTTTATTGACTATTATGGAACATAAAACATTGATTACATTGATTGCACAGGATGTATATCTGCATATGTATTCCACTTCATACCTGACACCCAGGACCTTCACAGAAAAGGAAAACATGTGTCACCGTCATCTTCTTACTCCACGATTCATTTTTGGGAGTGCTGGCATGTGAACTCAAGGCATACAAGCCTACAAGGCCCAATTCATGAATGGGTGAGTGTTAGCATGCCATCCTGGGGCAAATTGAACTGACAGGCTGTTCCCAGGACCTCAGATCAAGCCCCAGGGGTGACCAAAATAAGAAAAGATTGACATGCAGATGGAAGTACGCTAATAAATATATATATCTTTATAGAGTGTCAGAGATGCCTATACATTATTCAGTTATATACACTACATTCTTACCAATTCCTGGGTATCAATACTCCGTCCATGTAATTAATGTAGTTAATGTAATCTATTTAATTAATTGTATTCATCCTTAAATTATTAATGAAATCAGTGTTCTGATATTATTGTGTTCCTTTAAGTAATAATATTCTTTCAATGCTTCATAAATATTAAATAAAATCAATCAGCCTCCTGAAATGAAGCTGTCTAATTTTATAGGAGCATCATTTATGATCAATTCATTCAACCGTGACATTGACAACATTCCATTGTTAATCCTATGTATGGGAACCATTTTCTTAGTATCTCTTGCCATTGGTTGGTGTCAGGACGGGGATTCAAAATCAGGGCCTATGTTGCCTCGTAGCAATGAAAGGTGAATTACCCTTTGCAACACTGTCATTCAGACGCATGAGGATCACCATGAAAAGGAAGAAAACAGAAAAAGGCCATATTTTTTCTGTGCATTGCTTTCCCTGCAAGGCCTGGGGGTCTAGGGTCCCAGTAGGAGCTGTAGATCTAGTGGCTGCACCCCAGGGTAGGGTGATCAAAGCTGAGGCAGAATTGCCATGACCTGAGTTCAAGGGCCGTATTGAGAAAAATAAAATATAAACATTTAGCTCTCTGCCTTGGAATTCACTCTGTTTATTCTTCCAGGCTTTGGATTTTAACTCAGGATCTGGGTAAATCTAGAGCAATGTGGATGAAGGGGAAGATCACCATACTTGAAGATAAGAAACTCATGCCTGTTCACTAGTCCTGAATTCAAGATCCAGCCCTGGAAACATACTATTTAGATAAATTGTAAAGATAGGATTTATACTTGCCTGTAGATGTTCAATCCATACATGTTTGGTGTGGTTGTTCTTGTATTTTTTTGTTTTATTCATTTATTTATCATTCATTGTACTCTGATAAAACCCCTTTCATTAATTACATTGACGACATTTTGTCACAGAGCATCTAGATTTATAGAAATGTTCTCCATCATACCAGGATTCTCAGGGTCACCCAGGATATTCAGAGAAAAGGAAAACAAGTTTTACACTTGGCTTCTTACTCCACGATCCACTTGTTGGTTGTGCTGGGATCTTCACTCAGGTCTGAGTAGGACCAATTGGCCAATAAGTTAAGGTGATCACACTATTCTGTGAGCAACTAATGAGCTAGGCCTTTCCCACGATCTGACATTGATCGCTAGGGCAGTCCACTATAGTAATAAGTTCATAATTTAAACATACGATCTATGTTGACATACATGTGTGTACAGCATCCTGTGTTTGGTGAACTTCTCCTTATTTTGTATCTACTTCATGGAGGTATTGTGTATTTTACTAAGTATGGTGACAGGATGACATTGATGACAACCTGTTCCCATGGTTATAGGATTGCTTATGAATTCCCCTTCCAAGTTGATACTCAGGACTTTCACAGGAGAGGAAAACGTGTGCAACAACTGGCTTTTGACATCAGGATAAATCTTTTGTTAGTGCTGGGATTTGAACTCAGGTTTGGATAGCTCTGTTGCACTGAGGGAGAAGGAGAAGCTCACCATCCTTGAAGACTAGAATGTCAGGCCTGGTTTAGAGCCTGATTTGAAACCCCACAGTCGACAAAATAGCAAGCCCAACTTTTTAAAACATAGGATCTCTCTTTACCTACAGGTGTGGTATGCATCTTGCATTCAGTGTAGTTATTCTTTTTATTATTTGTCTTATTCATGGATGTATTGTGCATTTTATTGAGTATGGTGACAGATATAACTGTGCTGACATGGATGACAACCTACTCCCATGGCTATAGAGTTGCTTATATAACATTTTCCATCCTCAATGAGATCCAGGACATTCATGGAACAGGAAAACATATCCAACCCTAGGGTTTTCACATAAGAATGAATCTTTTGGCAGTGTTGGAATTTGAACCCAAGGCCTAGCAGGCCCAATTGGTGAATGGGTCATGGTGAGCAGACCAGCCTGTGAGCCGCTAAGGAGGTTGGCCATTCCCGGGACCTGAGATGGAGTCCTGGTGGGGGCCAATATTGTCATAAATTCATAATTAAACAAAGGATCTATATTTCCAAACATGGGTGGGCAACCTCTTGTGTTTGGTGTAGTAATTCTCTCTTTATTTTGTGTCTTATTCATTGATGTATTGTGTATTTTCTTGAGTTTAGGTTGACAGATATAACTGTGGTGAACTGGATGACAACTTATTCCCATGAATATAGAGTTGCCTATACCTTCTCTATCCTAGCTGAGACCCCAAATTTGCACAGCACATGAAAACAGGTGCAACGACTGGCTTCTCACATCAGGGTGAATTTTTGGCAGTGCTGGGATTCGAACTCAAGGCCTAGGAGGCCCAACTGCCCAATGGGTCCACGTGATCACACCAGACTGTGAGCCAAGAAGCAGCTGGGCTGTTCCCAGGAACTGATATCGAGCCCCAGGGAGGCCAACATAGTCCTCAATGCATCATTGGAATATGGGATGTAAATTCACATCAGTGTGTGTACTGCATCGTATATTAAGTGTAGTTACTGTCTTTATTTTGTATGCTACTCATGGATATATTGTGTATTTCTTGAGTATATGATGACAGGTATAACTCGGCTGACATATATAACAACTTATTCCCATGACCACAGGTGGCCCATGCATTCTCCGTCCTAGCTGAGACCTAGGATTTGCACAGGAAAGGAAAACAGGGGCAACGATTTGCTTCTGACATCAAGATGAATCTTTTGGCGGGTCTGGGTTCTGAACTCGGGGCCCAGCAGGCCTAATAGGTGAATGGGTCCACATGAGCACACCAGCCTGTGAGCCATGAAGAAGCTAGGCATTCCCAGTACAAAGAAATAATCTTATAAATATGTTAGAAACAATTGCAAGAAAGAAAAAAAGCATTTAAATACTTATCTTGGGGTTCATTTCACCTATTATATTGATCTGGTTTAATTAATTCTCTGCCTTCACTACTAGATTATTTGAAGAATACATAAGATAATTGCACTGAGAAGTGATTTAGAGAATTAATTCATATGGTTTACCTTTAATTTTTGAGGTAAGTACTTGGATTCAAATTCAGAGCCTTGCATTTGCCAGGCAGGCATCTGACCACTTGAACCATGACACATCAAAGCAATTTTTGCTTTGATTGTTTTTGAGAAAGAATCTTGTATTTTTTTATTCCTAGGCTACATGGATAGTGAACGTCCTAGTTTTATGTTCAAAATAGGTAGGATGACAGCCACACACTGGCACACCCAGCTTTTATTGATTGAGATGGAGGTCTCTTGTATGTTTTCCAGCTTGACCTTGAACTGCAACTATCGACACTTCCATTTCAGAGTAGCTAGGATTATAGTTATAAACCAACTCATTTGTCTTATTTTATATGCTTACAAAATTTCTGAAATTATGAGAAAATCCTCTAGAGTTACTAGCCATATCCAGATTCTAGGTGATACACTAATGATTATTTTGTCAAAATTTTTTGACATTATTTTGACAAACTTTTTAAAAATTTTTTGGCAAAATACCATACAGAGGGGATACAAATACATCTGCAAGGTAATGAGTACATTTCTTATCAAGCATTGTTGCCTCCTCCTGTTTCGCCTTCTCATCCCTTCCCATCTCCCCTCTCCACCCGTGCAACACTCTGCCCCTGGCAAAAGTTAAGTTCCTTATTGGACATAATGATTTGTATAGCTCATTGTTGCAATGGGTCCAATGTATGCCTATTTAAAAGTTGGTTTTTGCCCATTCCCTCCACAAATTATACGAACATCAAATAAAATGGAAGCAGGGGTTATACCATGGCGGAGGGACATATAAAGCAACAAAGAAATAATCTTATAAATATGTTAGAAACAATTGAAGAAAGAAAAAAACATTTCAATACTTTTCTTGGGGTTCATTTCACCTAATATGAACTTAACTTACCTTTTCTGCTTGTCTCAAAAATATACTAGTTATTGCAAATAAAGGAAACCATGGGACCTATAATTTTGTACCTGGCTTAATTCACTTAATTTTTTCCAAGTCTTTCAACTTCCTAACAAATGGGGCAATGTCATTCTTTCTGACAGAAGCATAGAATTCCATTGTGTGTTTCTACCACATTTTTTAGATCCATTCATCTAGCTTCCTCATCGAAGATTAGATGGTTATATATCTGTAGGTTCAATTCTATTCCATTGGTCCTGATGTCTTTTCTTGTGCCATTACCAAGTTGTTTTGATTACTAGCAGAGTTTGAAATGTTGTATTGATATTCCTACACTTTCCTTTCTGTTAATGATCTTTTATGCTATTCAGGGTCTTTTATTGTTCCCTATGGATTTTTGGATTGTCTCTTCTACTCCTTGAAGAATGAATTTGGGATAGTGTTAGGTATTGCATTGAATTTGTAGATACCCTTGGGAAGTATTGCCATTTTCATGTTGTTGATCCTTCGAATCCAGGAGCATGGGAGTTTTTGCCATTTTCTAAGTTCTGGTTTGATTTCCTTTTTCAGATTATTAAAGTTTTCATCATAGAGGTCCTTCACTTCTTTGGTTAAGTTAATTCCTAGATATTTTATTTGTTTTTGTGGAGCTATTATGAATGGAGTTGCTTTCCTGATTTCAGCCACACTTTTCTTATTGTTGGCATACAGAAAAGCCATTGATTTTGAGGGTTAAATTTATACCCTGCTACTTTGCCCAAGTTTGAATGAGCTTAAATAATTTGGGAGTGGAGTCAGTGGGATTCTGTAAATACAATATCATGCCATCTGCAAAGAGGGAGAGTTTTTCATCACCTGTTCCTATTTGGATCCATTTTATGTTTGCATCTTGTCTTATTGCTGTATCTAGGCATTCTAATACTAGATTGAAGAGGAGTGGTGAGAATGGACGTCCTTGTCTCATTCCCTATTCAAGAGGAAATGGCTTTAGTTTTTCACCATTAAGTACAGTGCTGGTTTTAGGTTTGTCATATACAGCCTCTATTCTATTGAGGAATGTTCCCTGGATTCCTAATTTTTCCAGAGTTTTCATTATCAATGGGTGTTGAATGTTGTCAAATGCCTTTTCTGCATCTCTTGAGATAACCATGTGTGTTCTTATCCTTGCTCTTGTTGATGTGATGAATTATATTAATTGATTTGCATATATTGATCCAGCATTGCATCCCTGAAATAAATCCTGTTCGATCGTGGTGTATGATTTTTTGGATGAATTGTTGAAGTCAATTGGCCAAAAATTTGTTCAGAATTTTGAATCAATGTTCATCAAAAAATGGGTCTATAGTTCTCTTTCTTTGATGAGTCCCTGCCTGGTTTTGGAATGAAGGTTATGATGTCTTCCTAGAATGAGTTCGGTAGTGCACTTTCTCTTTCAATTTCATTGTAGGGCTATTGGTGTGAGCTCTGCTTGGAAGGGCTTGTAGAATTCTGCTGTAAATCTTTCTGATACTGGGCTTTTCTTAGATGGGACTTCTCTTATTGCTGTTTCTATCTCAATGTTTGATATGGACCTGTTAAAATGTTTTAACTCATCTTTTTTCATTTCGGCATGTCGATATTTCCTATGAAAAGGTCAATTTCTGCCAAGTTCTCAAACTTATTAGCATAGTTTTGATAAGTATTCCCTTTTACTTTTCTTAATCTTGGTTATTGCTCTGGTGATGTTTCCATTCTCATCTCTGAGTTTATTTATTTGGGTGAGTTTTCTTCTTTTTCTGATAAGATTTGCTAAGGGTCTGTCAATTTTGTTAATTTTTTCTAAGAACTAAATCTTTGTTTGTTGATGCTCTCTATGGTTTTCTTGGATCCTAATTCATTTAATTCTGATTTAATTTTAATTATTTATTCCATCTCCTGGATTAGGGTTTATCTTGCTGCTCTTTTTCAAGGAGGTTCAGATGTCTCATTAAGTTGTTGGTTTTAGATCTCTCCAATTAGTTGATGTAGGTACTCAAAGCTATAAACTCTGTCAACTGCCTTTGCTCTGTCCCAGAAGAGCAGTTAATTTGTGTGCTCATTTTTGTTGAATATGGTGAACATTTGAATTTCCTTTCTAATCTCTTCCCTGACTCACTGGTGATTCAACAGTGTATTGTTCAGCCTCCATATGTTACAGGACTTTCTTTGGTGGTTTTTGGTGTTGAGGTCTAATTTTATTCCCTTGTGATGTGAGCAAATGTAAGGTATAACTTCAATGGTTCTGAATTTGGTCAAGATTGCTCTGTGACCTAAAATGTGGTCTATTTTGGAAAATGTTCTATGTTCAGCAGAGAAAAATGTGCATTCTGATGCTGCTGGGTGAAATATTCAATAGGTGTCTGTTAAATCTAGTTGATACATGCTGTTGTTTTGATCAGTGGTTTTAGACTTGAGCTGAAGAGCTGAGGAAAAATGACCAGGCCCAGATTTCAGGCCCCACAACTGAACAAAAAATCCCTCTGCCACATCTGACTTGCTTGCTTTGACTTCCCTCATGATGGCATACTAAGAGGCCAGCAAAGATAAAGCTCCAGAAACCTTTTGGATAGAAAAAGAAACCACTGCATGGGAAGTGAGGGGTGTTTTAGAACAGATTGGGAGCTGAACAGAGGCAGGAGGGCTCATGGCTTCAGACTCAGCTGTCTTTTGAATCATTGCCCAGTTACCAGCTATAAATTTTTGCTCCAAAATCAATGTGGCAAATCTGCAATTCTTATTGACTCATCCACATACACAGACATAGTTAGGCATCCAGAATGACTTAAAATGTAGATTTCCTAAATCAGAGAAATCTGTAACAGAGTAAATGGGCAGAAAGAACTTCACTTAATCAGGTTCAATTCATTTTTACTTGCTTATAATTTAACTGAGAGAACACTATCAAACTAACCAAGCTTTCACAAAATCAAAATATCCAAGCAACTACATTTTACAGGAAGTAAATATTCACAGCACAAATCAGAGTTTCTGAAGAGCTGGTGCTCTCAGAAAATAAGGAATTAGGGTTCAGGACACATGTCAGCCACATTTAACAACATCATCAAAATTGGAATCATTACCACAGGTGTCAAAAGTTGGTTATTCTCAGCATGTAAGCACATTATCATTGTTTTCTGGCCCTTAGTAAAAAAAAATGGAAGAATTTGATTTCCATTCTCAATTTCAATCTGCAAATTCACATT
>NW_027204122.1:0-40016 GCF_024711535.1 Dipodomys merriami
TGGTTCACCACGACTGAGGATGAGAGGAGAATCTTACCCAGGGTATTGACCATGTAAGTGGGCATCTGGGGAGGGGGCTCCGTCCCCCAGTGGTGGCGTGGATTCACTCTAGGGGCAGTGCACTGGTGGGTAGTCCTACCTGGAGTCCTGCAGACTCCAATCTGTGTCCCTCCTGGGCTGTTTCCAGCTAGGCAATGGTAGGCAAGTGTTTGCCCCTGCTGGAGCCTGCTTGGTATCAGGACATGGCTGTTAGCTAGGGCTCTCTGAATGCCATTTTCTGTAACCTACTGTAGGCTGTCTGGAAGGAAAAGGGGACCACTGACTTTGGAACCCTTTAAGTTTGATTGGGACAAGTTGAAATGCCAGCTTTTCCAGGGTTTTTTCCTTGAAGCTGGCAATTTCTACTAATGCTTGGGATAATGGGTCAAATGAGAAGGACCATTTCAGCCACCAAACAATGATATTCAAGCAGCACAAGCAGAGTTGCGGAGCCAAATGGTCTCCTGATATGAACGCCGTGCCTTGACTGCCTTTCTCCGGCAGCTGCCGATTCTCCTCCGGCTCTCTCTAGGGTGATCACTACATTCGAGAATGTTGTGGGGAGCAGAGATTGTGACCTTGCCATCTGCAGCCTGATTGCTGTGAGCAGAGAAAATTCCCAGGACCTGTACTGGACTCTGGGAGATTCAGAGACCCAGGATGCCTCAGGGATCCTTTTCTGCAACATGAAAATTGGGGGCCGGATATGGTGGACCATCCAGTCTGGCACTAGGGAGTGCAGAGGAGGCCCCTTGAGCCAAGCTTTCAACTCAGGACAACCTTGTTCACAGCTGAGTGGGGAATAGAGTGCCATACAGCTGGTCAGTGGCTGGACAGAGATCTTTGAGAAGATAGTCATCCTAGAGACCCCAGAATACAGTGAGTACATGGCTCACGTCCTTGGAACCAAAACAGTTAAGTGCGGTGGCACCAGGAGGGTGGGAAGAGGGAGGAGGGAGAACTGTGGGAGAGCTACATCAGGCTTTACCCCCACCCAGGATGCTTACCTGAGTTGGATGGGACTTTTCTGTAGTATTGTCATAGACAGATGCTCATCTATTTATCTAACAAAACGTTACAGTGTGTGCCAGTTCCTGGGGGAGAGAGAGTTGGAGTCATACACGATGAAAGGTTCCAGTGCTGGTTCCACAGCACATGAAGAAATCTTGGTTTGAGCTGGATGCTCGTGCCTCACACCTGTCATCCTAGCTACTTAGGAGGCTTGAGACTCTTTATCTCCAACTGACTACCAAAAAGAAAATGCCAGAAGTGGATTAGCAGCTCAAGCTGTAGACTGTTGGCCTTGAGTAAAAAGGCTCAGGGACAGCACCCAGGCTCTGAGTTCATGCCCAGGAGTGACACAAAGAAAGGAAAGAGAAAGAGAGGAGGGAAGGATGGAGGGAGAAAAGGAGGAAAGGAAGGAAGGGAGCATGCAAGCCTTGGTTTGGAGTCCCTAGATCAAGGGAGCCAACCATTCACAATCTCTGTGGGGACAGTTCCAGAGCCTAAAGCTAGTGTGTAGGACCAAGCCACTGACCCATTCATGACATCAGCAACTTCATGACATACAAATCTGAGTGGTCGCTGACTGCAGAGGGAAGTAGCCTCGGGTAGACCCTAGGACTCAGGGTGGGTCACAGAGTTTCAATTTCCCCTGGCTCATGGAGTTTATTTTCTGGTCAGATAAGAAGATACTGTCCAAGCGCTAGGAAGGTATAGGCTGAGGGAGTGTCCAGAGGGGGGTGGCAAGGGATTAGCAGGGAGATGAAGAGGGAGGACAATCCCAGATCCAGTGACTCAGGCCTAGACCATCAGTGATAGAATCTTCGACCCAGCCACATGGCTATTAAAAGTCCTGGCACTCTGGTTTCACCATTGAAAACCTGGCTGTCGTCCACTGCAGGATGCCTGTGCAGTACATCCATGGGCACTGGCACTTTTGCTGGCTCAATCTGAAGGTGACACTCCCAGTGTTCATTCCTCGACCAGAGACAGAGGTAAGCGTGCCACTGGAACAGGACACCCAGGGAATGAGGGCAAGAGTCAGACCCGTGTTGCCCCCAGACTTCCTCTAGGGGATTCTACGGCCCCCTGACTGCCATTCTCAGAGGTAGAGGTGGGTCTCTTTGCTGGCTCACCCTTTAGTCTAGATGGCAGATGTGGGAGGGGCCGACTGAAGGTTGAGGCTAGTGGGAAATCAGGAGGCACTGGGGTGGGAGCAGGGTTGTTTCTTTGAGGATACTCACAACCCAGGAACATTCCTGAGATGGATCAGCCCCTTTCTCCTCCCTGAGAGAGAGGGACCTAGAGCCCTCCAGTCTGCATCCCTTGGCTGAGAAATTCATTCATTCCCATATCCTTTGTTTGGATAACTAGATCTCACCTGACTGCCCAGTGTCAAGGCAGGACAGTGAGAGATCTTGATCCTTGATGAGGTCATGGGATCCTCAGTATGGATTGTACTTGAATGTCCTGACTTGGTGCATGGTCAGTCCCATCTCAGCCTGCCATGATCTAGTACATAGAATCTAGAGACTCAGAGCAGGATGGGGTCTATTCTGTGAGTCTTGAGTATTGTGTGTGAGCTTTGAACTCCCGTGTGCTCACCTGCTTCCTTTTCTTGGGTGGGTCTATGCTAGAAAAAGCTTAAAACTAGGGCCTGGGTCCCATCCCTGGTTTCATGCTCAAAGCTAGCACTCTACCATTTGAGCCACAGCTCCACTTGCAAGGTTTTTGGGTGTTTAATTGGAGATAAGAGTTTTCAATGACTTTGCTGCCAAGGGTTGCATCCAAGTGCAGTCCTCAGATCTCAGTCTCCTGAGGGGATAGGATGACAGGCATAGAAAAGCCTCTTTGGCCGGGTGCCAGTGGCTCATGGCTCTCATCCTAAGTACTCAGGAGCTGAATCTTAGGATCATGGTAAAAGCCAGCTTGGGCAGGAAAGACCCTCAGAGTCTTCTCTCCAATAAAGCACCAGAAAACCGGAAGTGGTGCTGTGGCTCAAGTAGTAGAGTGCTGGACTTGCGCTGAAGAGGTCAGGGATAGAACCCAGGCCCAGAGTTCAAGCCCCACAACCAACCAAAAGAAAGAAAGTAAAACATCTTTGCCTGCAAAGGATGGTGGAGGTGTGTTTGTGTGTATGTGGGGGGTGGGGGGAGGTAGTGGTGGTGGTAGACATTTAGTGCCCTGCTCAGTCATCATTTTAGATGGATTGTCCCAAACTCTTAGTTCACGGCAGCCGATTCTTGACCACAGGTGAAGCTCTGGGTTGGATGTCCACCATTGGACCTAAGTCTCCTCATAGGACAGTTGTGAGTAAATAAGGGACTAATACAGAGGTGTCTCTGGAGCAGGGCCAGGCACAGAGGGAGCAGGTGTCAGATACAGTTCTCAACAATTCTGTGAGCATATGACAGGAAGTTGCCGGGAAAGGGCTCAGATGGGGTCTGTTATTAATCAAGCAACAGGTGTGGGATTATGAAACAAAACATGGCTGCCTTTCATCATTACCCTGTCCCCATGCGGAAGGGATTTTTCACTCTATTCATTTTTCCAGCTGGGGAAAATGAGTCATGGAGAAGCCAGGTGACCTACTCATGACCCCAGCTGAGAGGAATCTTGGCCTGATTTCTCTGCCAGGCTTCCTAGGACCCTGTGTGTTATTCAGTCCCTTCTTGTGTGGGAAGTCCACTTCTTGTCATTTGTGGGGATTGAATTCTAGGCCTGGATGCTATCCCTGAGCTCCTCAGAACAAGGCTAGTACTCTACCCCCTGAGCCACAGCATCACTTCCGGTTTTCTGTTGGTTCTTTGAGGATAAGAGTCTCACAGACATTCCTCTGGAGCCAGCTATGAACCACCATCTTCACATCTCAGCCTCTTGTGTAGGTAGGATTATAGGTCCGAGCCACCGGCACCTGGCTTAAGTGTAATTCTGGACCTCTGTCTCTCTCTCTCTCCCTCTCTGTCTCTTCTCTCTCCCTCTCTCTTTCTCTCTCGCAGGAATTGGTAGAATGCTGGAGGAGGTGGCCCAGCATTCCCATGTGGCTGGAACCCAAGGTGGCCCTCTCATTCTGGAGGTGGGCTGTGGGTCAGGAGCTGTTTGCCCAGCCTGTTGAACCAGCCCCTTGAGGTAAGCCCCTCTGTGCCCTGGCTAGACCGTGATGGTTATTCATTGTCTATCCCATCAGTCCTTGCCCACATCCCTCTGCTACACTGTTGAAGGAAAGTGGATGAGAAGGTGTCGCCTTGTCCCCCTGCCAGCACAATTCCGGGCCTCTGACCTATACCCCCACGTATCTGACGAGACCCTGGGTATAAGACAATAAAAACACTCTGTGTGTACTACGCTTTGCTGGGGAGTGTCGTTTTGGTTAGGGTGGCGGGGTTCAGAGGAAAGACCACAGACCTGACGCCTCCCGGGGGGACATTTGTTCTTGTGACAGAGCCATGTCATTGCTGTGGATAAGGACGAAGCCTCCATCAGACTGACCCAGAACAATGCTCAAAGATAGGTAGGTTGTTGAAGTATCAAACCCACTCATGTCTGCTTCCTACTCCCAACAAGGAGGGGTAGTATAGGTGGCCTGGCTCTGGGCCTAAGGGATTATAAATGGATGGCGGCAGTCAGGAGCTCATGGCTCCCACCCATCATTCTGGCTCTTTGGGAGGCTGAGATCTGATGGATGTGACTCAGAGCAGCCCGGGCAGGAAAGTCCAGGAGATTCTTATCTCCCATAAACCACCTAGCTCCCCAAAACCACACACAAAAAAGCCAGATGTGGTGCTGAGGCTCAGTTAGTAGAGCCTCAACCTTGAATAAAAGAAGCTAAGGGATAACACCCAGGCCCTGAATCCAAGCCCTAGGACTAACACAAACATAAAATAAATGAATAGTGTACATCTTTTTTCTGACTACCAAGAAAGATGTATTCAGTTTTCTTGCTGGTACATGTAGCCAAAGGTAGGGGCTCACTTTCTTGTTCCAATAACCCTCTCCTTCTCTCCTTTATCTGTCCAGGCTTTATCAGTGCAGGACAGAATTCGGATCATCCCCCTGGATGTGACCTTAGGTACCCTCCCTCATCCACCTCCCTTGGGGTCAGGATCCTGGATGCACTCCCTGCTGGGAGGAGGAGGCATCACGTAGATGAGGATAGGTATCCCTAACACCCACACACACAAACATCCCTAAGCCAACTCAGACTAGCCTTTTCCAAAGACATTTTATCTGCCTGGATTAACCGACCTAGGGGAGGAATTTGATCCCCTGTAACTGATTATTTTAACTTGGGCTTGCTAGTTCACAGGAGATAAACGGAAGCAAACAAAAACCAAAAAGCCTTTGGTGCCCGTCACCTCTGGCTCAGGGTCAAGCCTGACATCCTGGTGACTTGGGATGCAGAGATCTGAGGATCAAGGATCAAAGCCAGCCATAAGCTGGAAAGCGAGAGAGACACTTCTCTCCATGGAACCACCAAAAAGCCAGAAGTGGAGCTGTGGCTCAAGTGGTAGAGCAGCAGCCATGAGCAATAAAACTCAGAGAAACAGCTCCCAGATCCTCAGTTCAAGCCCACAAAAAGAAATGGCCCTGTCATGTTGCCCACAGATTGCCCAGTCCTCGAGCCCCTCTCACGGAGTGTGATACAACACCTGCCCCTGGGTGGTGTATCAGGGCCTTCAGAAATCCGGTGGTGGAATCCAGGCCTTCCCCTTCATGCATTCTCAACACACACTGGCTGGAGGGCAGAGTCTGACAAGGCTGGCAGCCTGCACAGCGGAGAGGCTCCAGCTTTTCCAAGGTGATCAGAAAGGGCTTCTTGGAGACAGCACTTGAAAAGGGGTCTTGCTTAACAAGGAGGATCTGTAGGAAGCACAGACAACAAAGGTGCTACAGATGATGGGCAACATAGCAGAGCGTGTTCATTTCCAGCCAGGGCTGCTGGTGAGAGACTTGGTATAGATGTGCGAGACTGTCCCAAGACAGGCCCGAGGGATCACAGAAGAACAGCTATCCAGGGCTGGGATTGCATCCTAGAGGTAGAGCTGCCTAGCACACAGGAAAGCATGGGTTCAATTCCTAGGTCCTGCATACACAGTAAAAGCTGGAAGTGGCACCATGGCTCAGGTGAAAGGGCACTCCCCTGTAGACACAGAAAGTCAGGGACAGTGCCGGGCCCTGAGGTCAGGCCCCAGGGCTGTCACCATAAAACACTTCTCCCAGGGACCTTTCGTGACAGGTAGATGCACTGAATCTCTTAGTAGATCCATCTGTGCTTTGTGTCTCCTTTGACAGAGGGGAGCTGGACACTCCTTCTGCCCTGGGTACCCCTGGGCCTGGTTATCAGCAACCCTCCCAACGTCTTCCACCGGGACATGGCGCAGCTGGCCCAAGAAGTCCTCAGGTATCGGTTGGGTGGGGCACGGGGACATAGGGCAGGCCCCAGAACTCCTTGTGGGTCTGATCCACCCTGGAAGACCAGGCAATCCAGAGGAGGCAGATGGGAGCTTAGAGGGGGTTAGTGATGTGGAGTGGGCCCTTTAATCCCCATGACCCCACCCAGATTCTAGCCTCCCTTTGCTTTCCCTGAAGGAGGTAGAGGGGTGTCTAGGTGGTAGTGTCTAGAGAAGGACTAGGTGGAAATTCTGAAGGACTAGACACCTTAAGCCATGAGCCAGTGGCTCACACTTGTCATCTCATACCTGTCATCCCACACCTGTCATCCTGCCCACTCGGGAGGCTGAGATCCAGAGGATCTCATTTCTCAGCCAGGCAGGAAAGTCCCTCCAGAGCCTCATCTCCAATCTCCAACCCGAAGTGGCACTGTGGCTCAAGTGTTAGAGCACTGGCCTTGAGGAAAATTAGACATCAGGGACAGTACCCAAGCCCTGAGTTCAAGCCCCTCAACCAAAACAAAACAAAAAAAAATTCAGAAACCGAACAAGAAAGAAAGACACCCCTTCCTTGCTTGCAAGAGATGGTGAAGTAGTAGTGTTTCTGTGGTTCTGAGACCAGATGCTGACCTCACAGTACAGACATTTCTAATAAGTCCCCAGGTTTACCCCAGTGTGAAGCCAAAGCAGGGTAGGTGGTGCCTTACCAAGAACTCCAGAGGTTATGGCTATGGCAGACAGGGAGTGGGTGAATGGGATCTGGGGTGGAATGGTATTGTCAATTATATGCTCTCCATCCATGGAAGAATGGTTTTGGATGCTGGTGACAAAGTCTGAAGTGTAGGGTTACATTTGGTTTGTGTCTTGATGAGTTGGGTTTTCCCTTGGTATAAGAAGGTGGCTGCATAGGAGGCTACAATGCTTGATAAGAAATGTACTCCTTTTATGGCTAGGGAGGTTGAGCATTTCTTCATGTGTGTATTGGCCATACTTCTTTCTGCTTCAGAAAAGTTTCTCTTTAAGTCTTTATCCCACTTATTTATTGGGCAGTTGTTTCTTTGAGGATTTGTTGGTGTGGGATCTAATTTTTTGAGTTCCAAGTATATTTTAGATATGAGACACTTGTCCATTGTATGGCTCAGTGAAGATCTTCTCCCAATCCGTAGGCTTTCTATTGGTCTTGCTAGCTATGTCCTTTGCCATGCAAAAGCTCTGCAACTTCATGCAATCCCTTTTCTCCAACCTTTCTTTGATTTGTTGTGTTTCTGGGTCTCTATTAAGAACATTTTGGCCTGCGCCAAGGAGACCTAGGGTTTCTCCTATTCCATCCTGTAATGTTTTCCGAGAGTCTGCTTTGACTCCGAGGTCTTTGATCCATTTGGAGTTGATTCTGGTGCAGGGTGATATATAAGGATCTAGCTTTAGTTTTCTACAAGTAGTTAACCAATTTTGCCAGCACCATTTACTGAAGAGGCTGTCTTTCTTCCATTCTATTTTTTTAGCTGTCTTTCTTCCATTCTATTTTTTTAGCTCCCTTATCAAAGATTAGATAGCTGTAGTTCTTTAGGTTCATTTCTGGGTTTTCAATTCTATTCCATTGGTCCTGAGGTCTGTTCTTGTGCCAGTACCAAGCTGTTTTGATTACTATGGCTTTATAGTAGAGGTTGAAATTTGGTATTGATATTCTTCCAGCAGGGTTCTTTCTGTTGAGGAGCGTTTTTGCTATTCGGGGTCTTTTATTGTTCCATATGAATTTTTGGATTGCCTCTTCTATTTCCTTGAAGAATGAGGTTGGAATTTTGATAGGTATCACATTGAATTTGTAGATAGCCTTGGGAAGTATTGCCATTTTCAAAATGTTAATTTTTCCAATCCAAGAGAATGGGAGTTTTTGCCATTTTTGGCTTAAGGTGTCTAGTCCTTCAGACACCTTAAACCATGAGCCGATGGCTCACACCTGTCATCTCACATGTGTCTTCCTGTCCACTCAGGAGGCTGAGATCCAGAGGATCTCATTTCCCAGCCAGGCAGGAAAGTCCCTCCAGATACTCATCTCCAATCTCTAACTGGAAGTGGCACTGTGGC
The DNA here is from genome assembly GCF_024711535.1 of Dipodomys merriami. Classification (NCBI taxonomy): domain Eukaryota; kingdom Metazoa; phylum Chordata; class Mammalia; order Rodentia; family Heteromyidae; genus Dipodomys; species Dipodomys merriami. The sequence goes on from NW_027204122.1 coordinate 8,517, forward strand.
TCAAATGGTAGAGCACTGGCCTTGAGGAAAATTAGACATCAGGGACAGTAACCAAGCCCTGAGTTCAAGCCCCTCAACCAAAATAAAAAACAAAAACCAAACATGAAAGAAAGATACCCCTTCCTTGCTTGCAAGAGATAGTAGTAGGGTTGCAAATCAAAACAACATTAAGATACTACCTCACCCCAGTTAGAATGGCAAAAATCAAGAACTCTAATAACAACAGATGCTGGAGGGGATGTGGACAGAAGGGAACCTTACTTCATTGTTGGTGGGAGTGTAAACTTGTTCAACCACTTTGGAAAGTAGTATGGAGGTTCTTCAAAAGACTCCACATAGATCACCCCTATGACCCACGAATCCCACTTTTGGGCATTTACCCAAATGTTTACAAACAAGACCACACTAAAGCTACCAGCACAACTATGTTTATTACAGCATTAGTTACCATAGCTAAGATATGGAACCAACCCAGATGCCCCTCAGTAGATGAATAGATCAAGAAAATGTTGTATATATACACCATGGAATTCTATGCCTCCATCAGAAAGAATGACATTGCCTCATTTGTTAGGAAATGGAAAGACTTGGAAAAAATTATATTAAGTGAAGTAAGCCAAGCCCAAAGAAACTTAGGTCCCATGGTTTCCTTTATTTGCAATATTTAGTATATATATGAGTCAAGCAGAAAAGGTTAGATAAGGTGATGTTAGGAAAATGAACCCTAAGGTTTATATTTAAATGTTTTTTTTTTTCTTTCAAGCATTTGTTTCTAACACATTTATAAGATTATTTCTTTGTTGCTTTGTATGTCCCTTGCCCACAGTACAACCCCTGCTTTCACTGTATTTAATTGTGGTATAATTTGTGGAGGGGAAGGGGAAAAAACAAGTCATTTAAGTAAGTATACAGGCTGACCCTTGCATCAATGAGAAGTACAAGTTGTCATATCAAAAAAGAACTTTACAACTTTCGTGGGGGGGGGGGAAGGGTTGGTTAAGGGATAGGGGAAAGCTGGGAAGGGATAGGAAGGGGAAACAAAGGAGGAGGCTACAATGCTTGATAAGATATGTACTGCTTATCTTGCCCATGTAATTGTAACCCCTCTGTACAGTATTTTCACAATAAAAAAAGAAAGAAAGAAAGCTGAAAAAAAAAAAAAAAGAAGTTGGTTGTAGCCGGGCACAGCCAGTGGCTCACAACTGTCATCCTAGCTACTCAGGAGGCTGATATCTAAGGATCACGGTTCAACGCCAGCTTCGGCAGGAAAGTCTGTGAGACTTTATCTCCAATGAACCACCAGAAAATTGGATGTGGTGCTGTGGCTCCAGTGGTAGAACACACAACTTCATCTGAAGAGCTGAGGCCCTGCTGGCAGGCCCAAAGCTCAAACTCCATAACCTACAACCAAACAAAAGGTAGCTGAATTTTCTGCATAACTGTACAGTAGAAATGCCATGATGTGTTGTGAACCATTCCAGACATGTGAGAGGCTCTGAGTTTTGTCTACAGTTGGTCTATGATGGTAGTGCCATCATCTCTGGGGTGGAATATTCAGGGTGCTCAGGGACTGCTGAGGCTTTGGGCTACCAGTGTGTATGTCTGTGTGTTCGTGTGTGTGTCTGTGTGTGTCTGTGTCTGTGTGTTTGGATGTAGAAGACCTGGGTCTTGAACTCAGGGCCTAGGTGAAGTTCCTATGCTTCTGTGCTCAAAGTTGGTGCTCTAACACTTGAGGTACAGCTCATTTCTGGCTATTTGTTGGTTCATTGGAGATAAGAGCTTCACAGACATTTCTGTGCTGGCTGGCTGGCTTTGACCTCAACCTCCTGAGTAGCTAGGATGACAGGTGTGAGACACCAGTGCCATATTTGTGTGTGTGTGTGTGTGTGTGTATGTGTGTGTGTGTGTATGTGTGTGTGTGTGTGTGTGTGTGTGTGTGTGTGTGTGTGTGTGTGTGTGTGTGTGTGTGTGTATTTTCCTCATCTTTCTCTGTCCGCTTCCTGGGTGACTGTCTGCCTCTTTCTGACCTCGGATGGTGGTCCTTCTCCACACCACCCTTGCCTATAGCCTCCTATCTGGGTCTACAATGAGTCCTAAATTGCCAGAGACCTGAGTTCAAACTTTTCTTTGGGGCCCAAGTCCAGATGTCCAAATCTTTGGCCTCCTGCAGGGGATTCTGGGTCAGCCAGGCCAGCTGCAATAAAGTATTGCCTGTCTGTGGGTGGGGAACTTAGACATGGGATGTCCTGCCCTTTTCCTCTTCTAGACCTCTGGCTGCATGTCCCTCTCAGCAGGCTGGCAGTGAGTGGGGGAAGGGAGTTGCCAGTGGCTCTGGCCAACTCCAGCTTCATAGGGGACTGAAGGCCACCCAAGCAAGAAGGATTCCGGGCTACATTGGAGGTGAGGCCAAGATGGCTTGGAAGTGTCTGTTGGTGTCTAGGAAATGTCAACATACATTATCGCAGGCAAGTCAATCTTCCAGCCTTAGCTGGGCCTCTCAAATCCTTCTAGAGAATTCTGGATGCCCAGAACACTGAGGCACAGACTTTAGATTCCAGGGCCAGGGAATTGGGGTAGGAGAGACTGGTATGGCCAATACCTCAATGTTCTAGGCATTAGCCTTGACCTTGGTAGGCCCCCATTGTGTACGTTCACATCTTAACACAGAGCTGGCCAGAAACAGGCCACTTGTGGTGGGGCTGTAGAAGTGGCAAGAGTGGAAGTGAGATCTAGGATGACCAATATCTGGATTTAGGGCCTGACGGCGGGGGCGGGGGGGGAGGTGAAAGTGTCTTTTTAAAAAAAAAATCTCTAAGAGCTGGAACTCAGGGCCTAGGCACTGAGTTTCCTTTGCTCAAATCTAACACTCTACCACTTGAACCACAGCTCACATTTCATCTTTTTTAGTAGTTTAGTGGAGATAAGCGTCTCACGAACTTTTCTGCCTGGGCTGGCTTCAAGCTGCCATCTTAAGAGCTCAGCCTCTTGAGTAGCTAGGATTGCTGGTATGAGACACTGGCACCTGCTAAGGATGTTAGTGTGTGTGTGTGTGTGTGTGTGTGTGTGTGTGTGTGTGTTTACCAGGGCTTGAGCTCAGAGCCTAGGTGGTATCCTTTAGCTTGTTTGTGGAAGGCTCATGGTCTACCAGTTGTACTACAGTAGCTCTACTTCTCAGCTTTTTGGTGATTCATTGGAGATAAGAGTCTGCCCACCCAAGCTAGCTTTGAATCTTGCTTGATCCTCATGTGTCAGCCTTAAGTAGCTAGGATTATAGGCATGAGCCACTGGCATCCAGCTGCAAGGATGTCTCTTCATACTGTCTTCTGTTCTAACAGCTGTCTACTTGCCCTGGCCTAGATCTCTGATCTCCACATCAGCTCCCAGCAGCCCTTGACTGTGTGGAGAACATAAAGCTCAAACCTGCCAAATATCCTATTACTATGTTCTCACCGGAGGGTATGTTTCCTCTGAAGCCTGGAGGAGAAGGGGGAGGAGGAAGAAGGTTAGCTGTAGATGGGAGCTAGGCTGGGAGAGAGGTACACTGTCTTAGCCAAGAAGGAAAATGTGGCCAGATGTTAATAGCTCATGCTCTCATATTCCTAGCTCCTCAGGAGGCTGAGATCTAAGGATTGGCATTCAGAGGCAGCCCAGCTCACTTTTCTTTTCTTTTTTTTTCTGGTATCAGTAGGATCTTTTTTTGTGTGTGAAAATATTGTACAGAGGGGTTACAATTACATGGGCAAGGTAATGAGTACATTTCTTATCACCAGCTCACTTTTCTAAAGTGTGTGAGACTCTCCTTTCCCAGTAACCACCTGAAAGCTGGAAGAAAAGCTCTGCCTCAGGTGGTAGAGTTGTTAGCCTTGAATGAAAAAGTGAGGGACAGAGCCCAGGTCCTGAGTTCAAGCCCTAGTACCAAGATGTGCCCATGCACACACACACACACACACACACACACACACACACACACACACACACACACACACACACACAGGTAGGTTGTAATGATGAGTTGAGCTAGAACTGGGGGCAGTCGAGAGGCACAGTCATAGTAAATTCTGGACACATAAGTTATTTCTCCCCAACTCCTTCTCGGGCTGAGGGGTCTGGGCCATAGCAGTAAATTCCATGGAACCGGCACCTCCATCCATGCATAGGGTACAGGACCAAGGGAAGAACACGTTTTTACTCGGTGCATGATTGCAGACCTTCATCTGCCGCTGAACATTGTTGAGGAAAGCAGGGCTCTGAGCCCTGGGACTCTTGGGATAGCCACTGCTACAAGCAGCAGCCAGCCACCTGTGGATTCCTGAGCCTACGAGTCTTTCATGAGCCCAACTCAACACCCACCCAAGGTGTGCTTGACAAATTTGCCCCCGTGAGTAGGCATTACCTGCTGTGCCATCTTGCAGATCTTGCCCCTCCTGGCCCAGAAACCTGGTCTGAAATGTTGACTTACTGCTCAGATCCACACTGCACCCATGACAGTTGCCATTCTGATGCCATTCTGGCCCATGTCCTCCGTGCCCCAAGGCTAAATCCTTCTCTGATACTTTGGCCCGCTCTGTAGGCAAAGGTTCCCAAAGAGTGGTGCTTTCAAGACTTGTAAGACATGTAGATATTGGGAGACCCTTAGGGGCCCACTGGAAATTACTCTGCCTAGAGCCACAGAGTGAGGTTCAAGCAGGACAGGTGTTGCTCATGGGGCTAGAACTCTGGGCCTGGGCACTGTCCCTTCAGCTTTTCAGCTTACCACTTGAGCCACAGTACCACTTCCAGTTTTCCTGTGATTCATTGGAGATCAGAGTCTCCTGGACTTTCCTGCCCAGGCTGGCTTTGAACCATGATCCTCAGATCTCAGCCTCCTGAGGAGCTAGAAGGATAAACATGAGCCAGCAGCACCCAACTGATTTGGACTTTCACCACAGTGGACTAGGAACTCCTGAAAGCTTTTCTTTATTTTTTCTATGCCAGTACTGGGGCTTGAACTTAGGGTCTGGGCTCCGGTCTCTTTAATTTTTGCTTCAAGTCTGGCACTCTACCACTTGAGCCACAGCTCCATTTCTGGCTTTTGGTAGTCCATCGGCAAGAAGAGTCTCACTAACTTTCCTCCCCTGAGCTGGCTTTGACCCATGATTTTGATCTCAGTCTTTTCAGTAGCTAGGATTTACAGGGGTTGAGCCACCAGTAGCATTGGGCTAGAAGCTTTTCTTAAGCAAGTGTTCTTCCCTGCATTTGCCCTGACTCCTCCATGTAAAGGAGGCCTGAGGGTAAGGAGCTGTGAAAAATAGTCTTCCAGCCACAGGAAATTGCTGGGGTCCATGGTGAAAAGCCAAGCTCATCTTCCCCCTTAGCCCCATTCTGGGACCTCCACCCTCTGCCCTCCCTGTGGCTCAAGTACAAACCTTGACCCAGCCTTGAATGTCCTGCAGGACTTGTGTGAAGCCACAGAACATTCATTCCACCCACACCACCTATTCTACACCACACCTCAGGAAACTTTGTGCATGTTGTACCTTCTGCCTGAGGCTCTCTATCTTGTTCCACATCTTAGAACTCCTGTGGAATTTTGGCACTAGTTATATCACCTCCAGGAGCCAGTCTTTCCTTCCCTTCTCCCTCTTTTTTTAATATTGAGTTGCTAGAGATGGATCTTGTGCAGGCTGACTGGCAAATGCTCTAGCTTGGTGTGTGTGTGTGTGTGTTGCTAGAGATGGAACTTGTGCAGGCTGACTGGCAAATGCTCTAGCTTGGTGTGTGTGTGTGTGTGTGTGTGTGTGTGTGTGTGTGTGTGTGTGTGTGTTTGCCAGTCCTAGGGTTTGAATTCATAGCCTGGATACTATCCCTGAGGTTTTGTGCTCAAGGCTAGCACTCTATTACTTGAACCACAGCTCTACTTCTGACTTTTGGGTGATTAATTGGAGATAAGTGTCTCATATAGACTTTCCTGCTTGCAATTGTGATCCTCAGATATCAGCCTCCTGAGTAGCTAAGATTACAGGTGTGAGCCACCAGCAACTGTCCTCTACCCTACCTCTTACCTCTAACCTTGGCTCTCCTATGAGTACCAGAAGAATATGTCTCACCAGGCTCACTTTTTTGCCAGTCTTGGGGCTTGAACTCAGAGTCTGGGCATGTTCCTGAGTTTCTTTTTGTCAAAGCTAGCACTCTTATCACTTAAGCCACAGTGCCACTTTTGGCTTTTTCTGTTTCTGTGATACTGAGGAATCAAACCCAGGGCTTCGTGCGTGCTAAGTAAGCACTTTACCACTAAGCCACATTCACAGCCCAAGGCTCACTTCTGACAGGAACTATGAGGGTGGGATTTATTGGCTTACCCCTTTTGGTGCAGGAATCGCTGGCTATTTCATATCTTTGCCAAGATTTGGGACCAGGATGTGACTCGGCAATGAGGAATGGTGAATGAGGGATAGCCACCAGGCCCCAGAGAAGTAGGCTCACATATTCTACAGAGGGATAGAGAATATGGAGCCAGAAACTTTGACAACTCCTACAGCCTAGGAACTGTGGTCTCCCTGGAGGCAGTGGCTGGCTGCTAGGTGTCCCGATGGGACATCTCAACCAGAACATAAGGCACTTGTTGCACTGCCCAGGCAAAGCCGGGGGGGGGGGGCTTCAGTTATTAAATGGCAGAGAAGGATGCTTTGTTCAAGGTGCTGGCTCAGACTTAGGACTCTCTGAGGACTTGCCCAGGTTGGGGGGATGGACATGAGCAACCTGCTGAATGCCCATCATCCATCCATACACAGAGACATGGAGTTATTGCCTCCTTTATTTGGGGGGGGGTTGAGGAAGGTCCAGGGTTGTCCTATGAGCCTAGGCCCTGTCCCTGAGCTCCTTTTACTCAAGGATAGCACTCTGCCCTTGAGCCACAGCCCCACTCATGGTTTTTTTCCCCCCTGTGATCTCTTAGAAAGAAGAGTGTTTTGGACTTTTTTACCCTGGATGCATTCAAATTGGCATTCTCTACATCTCAGCTTCAGGAGGAGTTAGGATTATAGGCAGGAGCCACTGACACTTGGCTTTCTTTTCTTCTTGTTGTTCTTTATTTTAATTGTGACAATCTGAAATCTTCACAGTGTCATTCCAATGTTTTGCATTCAAAGTAATCTACCCAGGCCTGGAATTCGAGTGCTATGACTATCACCCACAAATGGAGGGAGATCCTGATGAACTCATTCTTGTTCATGTGAATGCTAATGGAATGTTATAAAAGTAATAATTAAATTTGCCGTTAATTCATGATTGTATTTTAGAATGCCACACAAAAATTATTGGATATATATCTTCATTCTAGCACCAAGGTATGATTAAGGATATTGACTAATTTTTAATTAATGCTGTTGTAAGTATTTAACTATGATACTTCATTAAATGGAGTCATAATTTAGTAACTAATAATTGGTTATAACATATATATAATTTAATAACATCTTCACATTCCCTCTTTGTAAGTCTGTGTAAATATATATATACATATAGATGCAGGTATATATATATATATATATATATATATATATATATGTATATATATATATATATATAATATCAATCTACACATTTATCAATTGAGCACTACTGTGGCTTGGTCACAGTTCCTTAGAATTTCCTGGATGCTCAGTTTGCTGGAGGCTGGTGTGCTAAGACTGTACCCCATTTATGGATTGGGCAATGTAGGCTCAGTTGAAATTCCAGCACGGCCAAAAACTTATTTGTGGAGTAAGAAGCCAATTTTACACTTTTTGTTCATTCTCTGTGAAAGTCCTGGGTCTCAATACGATGTATAATCCATATGCAAATATATCCTATGAGATATGATATAATAAAGGAAATGTTATATGTGTAACAATACTAAATAAATAAGAGTAATAAATGTCATATGCAGTAGAACCTATGTATGTAAATAGATCTCATATATATGAATATTATTTTTTCCAGTGCTGGGGCATCTATTCAGACCCTGGGAACTGGTCTGAATTTCTTTTTTCTTTTTTTCTTTTCTTTTCTTTTCTTTGCCAGTCATGGTGCCTGAAATCTGGGCATGAGCACTGTCCCTCAGCTCTTCAGTTCAAGGTGAGTGAACGCTCTACCACTTGAGCTACAGTGCCACTTCCAGCTTTTTCTGCTTATGTGGTGCTGAGTTATTGAACCAGGGGCCTCATGCATGCAAGGCAAGCACTCTACCACTGAGCCAACTGCCCAGCCCCATGAATTTCTTGTCTATAATGATGGTGAGCTTTCCTCTTCACACATAGTGTCACAGAGTTACCCAGACCCTGAGTTCAAATCCCAGGCCTGCTAAAAAAATGGTGCAATTTCCTCACAGGGTCTTATTGTTATTATTACTTTTTTTTGGCCTAGCACAGGGCTTGAACTCAGGTCTTCGCATCTCTGCCACAGCTGATCATTGGATCCTACCACCCTACTTCAAATTTCAGAGCTGGCAAAAAAATAAATAAATAAAAAGGAGAAGGATAAAACTGAGAAGTTCAAGAAGGCGGTTTTACTTTTTTTATTCCTTTGTATTGTGACCATCCTGGGTCTAAATGACAAGCCCCAGAATGTGTACATGACATTGCATTGCTAATGTTTCATGGGCTATTAGGGAAGCCATAGCTGAAACAAGCAACTTAGACCTGGAGGTCCAATCTTGGAACTGCCACTAATGAATGTGGGAGGTTCTAAGAAACACATTCTGATATACATCCGTACAAATAGAATGTTATAAAAGTAACATTTAAATTAGTAGTTAGTATATGATTATATTCTAAAATTATACACAACAATTACTCTACATTGACTAATTTTCAATTAATACTTTATTATATATTCAATCATGATACTTAAAAAAGGAAGGAACAATTTAATTGCCAATAATTGGTAGTAATATCATATATGCAGTTTCATAATATACAGACATCTCTTGTTTTATATCTATCTATCTATCTATCTATCTATCTATCTATCTATCTATCTATCTATCTATCTATCTATCTATCTATCTATCTATCTACCTATCTATCTATCTGTCTATCTATCTATCTATCTATCTCTATCTACCAATCTACACATTAATCTGTTTATACACTTGTCACTCCTGGGGCTCAGTGTTAGAGTGCTCACTGAGTATGTACAAAGTCCTGGGTTCCATTCCTCACTACCACTTGCACAGAAAAATCCAGGAGTCATGCTGTTGCTCAAGCAGTTGAGTACTAGCTTTGAGCATAAAAGTTTAGGGACTGTATCTAGACACTTACTCAAGATGCAGGACTGGCACCAAAACAAAACAATTGAATGTTCTGACTGCAAAGATATAAGAATAGGACTGCAAATACATCATTGTAGAGCAAGCTAGGAGTCTGGTGCTGAGAGCTGCAATCTAACCTGACTTAGCCAGAGGTAAACTGCTGCAACCCAGCTACACGGAACCAGATGCTTCTGGCTCAATCAGCCCTGTCATCCAAGATACTGGGGGGCTGAGATCAGACACTGGTGGTTTTAAAATCCAGCCCTGACAGGAAGTCTGCAAAACTCTGAGCTGTGGCTCAAAGTGGTAGAGCTCTAGCCTTGAGCAAAAGATCTTAGGACAGTACCCCCAAACTTTCAGTGGAATCCCCGTGGCTGACTCACCACCCCCTCCCTACAAAAAACCCACCCCTCTAAATCATTAGAACTTTGTGTAGTTTGGTGACACTGATTAAAGCATCCTAATTCTAATGACAGTGTGTGGGATACAGCTATGTCATGAGTCTTATATGAGGAATGGTGTACTGAGTGCATCTGGTCCTTGTAAGAGCTCCACAGATTATTGTGCAGATGAGAACCTTAGGCTCAGATATGTCCCCATGTCAGGGCCAAAATGATGTATGTACTGAACTCTAGTGAGTTTTTCTCCTGCAGACAATTGTTTTGGTTTATTTTTCTCGGTCATGAACCTTAAACTCAGGGCCTAGCTACTGACTCTTCACTGTTGGGCTCATGGCTAGCACCCTACCAAGGGGACCCAAGGACACCCATACAAAAGTGTTACAGTCTAGGCATCTGTGGCTGATATCTGTCATCCTGCCTACTTTGACACATTTTTTTTCCTTCTCTGTAAAAATCCTGAGTCTCAGTATGAAGTATAATCCATATGCAAATATATCCATGTGATAAGATGTAATAAATGAAATAAATGTTATATATGTAATAATACTAAATAAATAAATAATGAATAAATAAGTGTAATAAATGTCAAATGGAGTAAGCCCATGTATGTAAAAAGATCACATATATGAATATTAATTTTCCCAGTGTTGGTGCTTAAATTCAGCCTGGAAACTGGTCTGAAATTCTTGTCTTCAACAACAGTGAACTTCCCTTCCTCCACAGTGTCACACAGTTACCCAGACCCTGAGTTCAAATACCAGGCCTGTCAGAAAAATGGAGCAAATTCCCAGTCACGGCCTTAAGTTATTTTGTCCAGGCCCGGGGCTTGAACTCAGCTTGTGGCATTTCTGCCTCAGATTCTATCACCCTAGGCTGGGGTGTAGCCAATGGACCCACAGCCCATTCTGAGATCCTAGGACCCAAGTTCAAATCTCCGGACTGATAAAAAAAAAACAAAAGGAGAAGGGCAGGGAAGATGGCCCAGTAGTAGAGTGCTTTCCTTGCATGCATAAGGCCCTGGGCTCGATTCCTCAGCACCACATAAACAAAAAGCTGGAAGTGGTGCTATGACTCAAGTGGTAGAACACTAGTCTTGAGCTGAATAGTTGAGGAACAGTGTCCAGACCCAGATTTCTGGCCCCACAACCAACAAAAAAGAAAAAAAGAGAAAGGGGGGGGGGAATAAGGATAAAACTGGGAAGTTCCAGAAGGTGGTTTTACTTTGTTTTTTTTTTCTTTGCATTGTGACCATCCTGGGTCTAAATGAAAGGGCCCGGAAAGACTATGTGACCTTACACTGCTGAAGTTTGGTGGGTTATCAGGCAAGCCATAGCCAAAACCAGCAACCTAGGCCCAGGGTTCAAATTCTGGGACCGCCACCTACGAATGGCGGGAGATCCTAAGAAATGCATTCTGACATACATCCATATGAATGGAATGTTTAAAAGTAACAATTACATTAGTAGTTAGTATATGATTATATTTTAAACTTAAAAACAATAATCATAGTACATTGACTAATTTTCAATAAATATATTATTGTATTTTCAACAATGAGAAATGAAGGAATAATTTAATTATGGATAATTGATAGTAATATAGTATGTGTAATTTAATAATATACAGATGTCTTTCTTATTTTATACATATATATCTGTACATATATATTTCTACACTTGTCACTCCTGGGGCTCAGTGGTAGAGTGCTTGCCTAGTATGTATAAAGCCCTGGATTAGTTTCCACACTATCACATGCACAGAAAAAGCCGGAAGTGCTGCTGTCACTCAACCACCAAAGAAAAGTTAGAATGTTCTAACTGCAACTATACAAGAACAGGACTTTAAATACGTCATGACAGAGCAAGCTGGGAATCTGAAGATGACGGCTGCCATCTATCCTGAGGTTAACAGCTGCAAACCAACAGCCAGGGGTTAACAGCGCAAACCAACTCCATCGAACCAGATGCTGCTTGCTCACCCTAGCTGCTCAGGGGATGAGATCTGACATTGGTGGGTTGAAAACTCAGCCCTGGCAGGAAGTCTGTGAGACTCTGAGCTTTGGCTCAAAGTGGTAGAGCTCTAGCCTTGAGGAAAAGATCTTAGGACAGTACCCACAACCCTATGAGTGCCACCCCTGAGTCTGATGACCCTCCTCCCCCACCCCGACTAACCACCCTTCTAAACTGTTAGATGTGAACTTGTGTGGTTCATGACACTTTTCTGAAGGAATGGTGATACTGATGAAAACATCCTAATTCTAATGACAGCTTGTGGGATACAGCTCTATGAAGATTCCTTCCTGGGGTGCTAGGTCCTTCACGGAGTGCTGTGTGCTGAGTCAGGGCTGCTCAGGGTGGCAGTATCAGCTCCTTAGCCTGTGCTGTGGCCCTGGCCGGTCAGTGTAGGAACCTTCTCAATAAAGTTGCTTCTTTGTTACTAACTTTGCTGCGGTGGGCTCTGTCACTCCAGACGAATAGGTGGGTTTGCCTGCCTGAGTAGGAGTCTTCCTACTACACACTGAACTTCTGTTCTGAGCTCATGGTCAGTACTCAGGCCCTGTGTTCAACCTGGAAACCTAGTCACCCAAGGCCCAACTAGGAGAGGTCAAAGGTTTCCAAACCTGATGAGCTCCACCAGCCCTACATAACAGGGAACATTGTGATTTTGCAAATGTGCTTAGATGTAGCAAGCTTCGGAAAACCTGGGGAGGCACCATTGCCAATAATGAATCATTGCATTAGGTTCAGCTCCCTAGTTGTTGTCTGCCAGAATAAATCTTGAATTAATTGTAGCAGTTTGTTTCAACACTGGAACATATTCTAACAAAGACAGGATAAGTGCAGGGAACTTGGCCTGTCCCTGGAGGTGGCACAAATGAAGGCTTCCTGTCAAAACAGAGCACTGGGGAGAGAGATATCTTGGGGTACAAAGAGGCTTTTTTCTCCTGGTCTTCAGAGCCTGCCCACACTCATCATAACTAGTTGGCCCGGATAGAGTTGTTTGTTAGAGAGCTGTACGGGAGTGAGGCCTTTTGACTGCCTGTTCTAACAAAGAGGCAGACTTCCTCCAGCAGCATGGGGTGTGAAGAAACCCTTAGGCTACACTGGGAACAGGGAGGGGAGCCCTGGAACATGCACTGTCTTGAAAGCACCCTCTGGGCTATGAAATCATTCTATTCAAAGCAAATTTCCTAGCTGGGTTCCTTTCTTCATAGCAACTCTGGATGTTTACCAATAGAAATACATTTACACATACACAGACACATGGAGTTACTGGCTCTTTTTTTTTTTTTTTTTTTTGGTGCAGGTCCTGAGGCTTGAACTGTGAGCTTAGACATTGTCCCTGAGCTCCTTTTGCACAAGGAAGCACATTATTGTGCCTTAAACCATGATACATCATTAAATGAAGGCATAATTTAATACCTAATAATTATTAGTAATGTATTACATTTAATTAAATGATATATAGACATCTCACATTCTATAAATATATTTATATATTTAAATATACACTGTGATATACATATACATCTCTCTCTCACACTCTCCATGCATATATATGTATTTGCAGCAATTTATGCATCTATCTATTTATATATTGGCCACTCCTGGAGGTTAAACTTAGGTCCTGGGAACTCCCTGGCAGTGAATTTGTTTGAGGCTGCTGTGCTTACATTGATCCCTTGATGAGTTGGGCATTCAAGGCCCTGAGTTCAAATCCCAGCAGTGCCAAAGACAATAGGTGGGGTAAGAAACCAATGTTGACCTGTTCTGCTGTCTGTGAAAATATTGTTTCCTAGGTACAATATGTAATACCTATGCAAATACATATATATGATGTATATTATAAATGTATATAAATATAATATTGCCACTCCTGGGTCTAGAATTCATGCCCAAGGAAATGCTCTTGACTTTCTTTTATTCAAGGAGAGTGAGCTTCCACTTTACCCACAGCAAAATAGAGTTACCCAGGCCCTGATTTCAAATCCCAGGTATGGCAGATAAAATGTCCCAAATTCCAAGCCAGGACCTTAACTTTTGGGGGGGGGCAGGCACGGGGCTTGAACTCAGTTCGTCACAACTCTGCCTCAGCCTTAATTACCCTAGGTTGTGTTGCAGGTTTTACACCCACAGATGAACCAAGGATCCTAGGACCCAATTTCAACTCCCAGCACTGGCCAACAAACAAACAAACAAATCAAAATGGAAGAGGAAAAACCAGAAAGTTTTACACAACAGTTTTACCTTTGTTTCTTTTGCACAGTCGACATCCTGGGTCTCACTGACTTGGCTTGAAAATTGTACATGACTTTGCATGGCTGAAGCTGGTGGGCTGTCAGTGAAGCCTGAGGTTAACCCTGACACCTGCGCCCTGAGTTCGATCCTGGGACTCCCACATACACATGGCTGAAGATACTAGGAAACTGGTTCCTATCTCTAGGAACACTAATAGAATGTTTGAAATGTGCTAATTGAATTACTAGTTAACTAGTCTTTCTAATATAAAATTGTATGCATTAAATATAGGTCATTGGTTAGTTTAATTAATATTTTATTAAATCTTCTACTGTGATTAATTAATGGAGGAATAATTTTAGACCAAATAATTAGTAGCAACAGAATATATAAAAGTAAGATATAGACATCACTCTTTATATAGAGTTATACACTAGAATCTACATAAATGTCTATCTGTCTCCCTCTGCATATGTTTATAGATGCATATATATATGTAATTAAACACACACTGCATTTTACACATCTATGCGTTTATATCTTGGCCACTCCTAGGGCCAAATTTGACCGAAAACTCCATTTGCATCAGACTGGTGTGCTAACATTGACCCATGCCCCATTCATGAAGTGGGTTTTCTAGGCCCTGAGTTCAAATCACAGAACTGCCAAAACTTAAGTAATCCTGGTGGAAGAAGCCAAATGTCCCATTTGTCTTCCTTATCGGTGAAAGTCCTGGGTCTCAGGAATGATGTATAGTACATTGGCAAATCTATGTTGTATGTAATAAGATGTAAAAATGATTATGTGTGTAATCATACTCACTAAAATACATAGGAAATAAATAAAACACAAAATAAAATGAATAACCACACTAACTGCAATATGCAGTAAACATGTGTATGTAAATATGAATCCTGTATTTAAAATGAATACAAATATTATTTTTGCAAGAGCTAGGACTTGAATTCAGTCACAAGGAACTGGCCTGACTTTCTTGTCTACCAGCACGGTGAGCTTCCCCTTCTCCCACAGTGCTGTAGATGTACCTAGGCCCTGAGTTCAAATCCCAGGACTGGCAGAAAAAAATGGCATGAATTCCAAGCCAAGCAGCCTCATAACTTTTAAAATATTTTAATGTGTTTATTTATTTATTTATTTATTTATTGTCAAGCATAGAGCTTGAACTCAGGGCATGGCAACTCTGCCTCAGCATCGATCACTCCAGGCTAGGGTGCAGCCACTGGAACCACAGCCAAACCTGAGTTCCCAGGGCACAAATGCTGACAGGAAAAATAAATACATAAAACAACACAGAAACAAAGAATAAAAACCTGCAACTTTCAGATGGCTGCCGGTTTTACATTTGTTTTCGTTGCAAGGTGATCTTCCTGTGTCTGAATGACATGGCTGAAAAGTGTTGGAAACCTGGCATTGCTGAAGGCTGGAGGGCTACCAGGGAAGCCATAGGCCAACACTGCAACATAGGCCCTGGGTTCAAAGCCTGGTCCTGACCCCTACAAATGGCAGGAGATCCTAATAGTCTCCTTCCTATTCATAGGAATACTGATGGAAGGTTATGAATGTCAAGGTTGAATTAGTTGTTCCTGAATGATGCTGCTATAAAATTAGAGTGATTTTAGGAGGCCGATGGATTTTCATGAATATTTTTGACACATTAAAAGAATACTATTAATTACATGGACACAATGGTTTTGGGACAGTGGTTGATTTAATTAACAATTCATTAAGGATGAAAACAATAATATAAATGACATGGAGGCATTAAAAATACCCAAATATTGGTAGGAATGTAGCCTATTTAAATGAATAATGTATAGACATCTCTGGCACTCTATAAAGATCTATATTTATTTGTGTACTACCATCTGCATGTCAATCTGTTCTTATTTTCTCAAAACTTGGGGCTCGATCTCAGGTGCTGGAAACTGCTTGTCAGCTCAATATGCCCCAGGCTGGCATACTGACACTCACCCATTCATGAATTGGGGCTTGTAGGTTGTGAGTTCAGATGCCAGCACTCACAAAAATTGATTCATAGAGTAAGAAACCCTTGGTGACACAGGTTTTCCTTTGCTGTGAAAGTCCTGGATGTCAGGTGTGAAGTTCATACATAGGTAAATCTATCCTATATAATAAATGTAATAAATAGTCCATGTGTAAGAACAGTCAATAAAATAAATGGTAAATAAATGAATAAAACAAAAAAAATGAATAGCTACACTAAGCACAATATGGAGTCAATATATGTGGCTCGATCTCAGGGCCTGGGAACAACCTGGCAGCGGAATTGGCTAGAGGCTGCTGTGCTGACAGCCACACATAAATGAATTGAGCCTTCTAGGCCCTGAGTTTAGATCCCAGCACTGCCAAAAATGTAATCATGGAGTGGGAAGCCGAGTGTGACACATGATTTTCTTTTCTTTGAAAGTCTTCAGTGTCAGGTAGGATGTATAATTTGGATGCAAATCAATATGCTATGTAAGTAGAATGTCACAAAGGTAAAAGAAGTCATAGGTGGAAGAATTGTCAGTACAATAAACGATAAACAGATTGAATTAATAATGAATCATTCTAGGATAAAACTAGATGTGGTAATTATAGGATGTGGATTAAGTTTAATTAATATTTTATTAAGTATTAACAGAATAAAAATTGCATAGAGACATAAATACCTAATTATTGGTAGTAGCACATGATGCATAATTTAAGAATATATAGACACCTGTCTCATTCTCTAAAATATTTAATTATATGTATGGATGTATGTACATATATGATAAACAATAACAGGATATTGAGTATTAATTAATGCTTTATTAATTGTTAGCTGGGACACATCATTAAATGGAGATATAATTTAATACCTAATAATTGATAACAATATTATCTATAATGTAATAATATAGACATCTCTCTTTTGTCTATATAATATTTATATACAACAATCTATATATTTATACATCCTTTACTCCTGGGGCTCAGTGATTGAGTGCTCCTCTAGTAAGCATGAGCCCTGGGTTCGACTCCTCAGTGCCACTAAGCAGAAAACTTGGAAGTTCTGCTGTCTTTCAATCAATTGAGTGCTAGCCTTGAGCACAAATGGTTAGGGACAGTGTCTAAGCCCTTACTCAAGCCCCAGCACTGCCACCAAAAAAAGGTAGAATGTTCTAACTGCAATTATAGAAGGACAGGACTTCAAATACCACATCACAGAACAAGCTAGGAGTCTGGCACTGAGAGTTGCCACCTAACCTGACTTAGGCATATGTAAACAGCTGCAACTGAGCTCCACAGAAGCAGATGCTGCTGGCTTACCCCCATCATCCTGGCTGCTTGGGAGCTTTAAAACCAAGCCCTGGTAGGAAGTATGTGAGACTCTTGGAGATGTGGCTCTAAGTAGTAGAGCCTTAGCCTTGAGCAAATGTTATTAGAACAGTATCCCCATGCATTGAGTTCAAGCCCTATGGGTAGACTGGCCCCAAAAAAACACCCCACTAAACCATTAGATGTGAACTTGTGTGATTTGTGAAATGTTCTTCAAACAATGGTGATACTGATGAAAGCAACCTAATTCTAATGACAGCTTGTGGAATAGAGCTATGTGCTGAGTCCTTCATAGAGTGCTCTGTGCTGAGTCTGGCACAGGGTGCAGTGTGCTGAGTCCTGCATTGGGTGCTGGGTGCTATTTCTTCACAGGATGTTGTGTGCTGAGTCCTTCAAAGAGTGCCATCTGCTGTGTCCTTCACAGAGTGCATTCTTTCATATGGTCCTTGTAAGAGCTACACAACTGAGATGATTATGCAGACAAGAATATTGAGATGCAGATATGTCCCCATGGCAGGGACAAAATTATGTATTACTGAAGAGTGGGTGAGTTGTCTACTGCAGACAATTGTTTTGTTTTGTTTTTTCTCAGTCATGAACCTTGAACTCGTGGCATAGGCACTGACACTTACCTCTTGGGCACATGGCTAGCATTCCACCATGTGGAGCCAAGGACCCCCTTGCAGTAGAGTGCCACAGTCTAGGGGTCTATAGCTGAGGTCTGTCAGCCTGCCTTCTCAGGAAGCTGAGATCTGAGGATCTGGTTTCCAAACTATGCCAGACACAAAAGGTCCCATGAGACTATTATCTTCAATTCACCACTAAGAAACCTGAAGTGGAAGCTGGATGCTTGTCACTCACGCTTGTCATCCTAGCTCCTCAGTAGGATGAGATCTGAGAATCATGGTTCAAAGCTAGCCTAGGCAAGAAAGTCCCCGAGACATTTAGCTCCAATGAACCATGAGACAACCTGAAATGGTGCTTTGCTTCAAGTGGTAGAGCACAAGACTTGAGGGACATCACCCAGGCCCAGACTTCAACTCCTACAAGCAACAACAACAAAAAAGAAACAAAATAACAAACCTGAAGTAGAGGGATGGGTATGTGCCTTAGGGGTTGGGTGCTTTGCATCTATGAAACTCTGGACTTGATTTCTCAGGAACACATCACTAGAAAAAATTCTCAAGTGGCTCTGTGGCTCAAGTGGGAGAGGACTATTCTTGTACAAGAGAAATAAGGTACAGTGTTCAGGTCCTGAGTTCAAGCTCCAGGACTGGTGTATTTGTGCAAGCTTGCACACACACACACACACACACACACACACACAGACCAGAAGTAAAAGCTGTGACACAAAATGGTAAAGCATTGGGCTCCCTCACACCTCATGGTCAGCACCCAGGCACTGTGTTCAACCCCAAAACTTTGCCACCCAGGGCTCAACTAGGAGAGGTAAAAGGTTTCAAAACCTAATGTGCTTCAGCAGTCCTAGATGACAGGAAGCATGGTGAGATCAGACATGTGATTGGATTTCTAAAGCTTCCGGAAACCTAGCAGAGGCATCATAGGCCTATCATCTCCCTCAATGAAACATTTCTTGAGGTTAAGTGCCCTAGTTGTCTGCCAGAAGGACTCCTGAATTATATTGAGCACTGTATCTGATCACCAGAATACAGTCTTACAAAGGCAAGATTAGTGCTGAGAACTTGGCCTGCCAAAGGAGGTGGCACAAATGAAGGCTTCCTGTTAAAATGGAGCACTGGGGAGAGAGATAGCTTGGGGTACAAAGAGGCCTTTTTGTCCTGACCTTCAGAGCCCATCCACACTCCTCCTTACTAATTGTCCCATATGGAGTTGTTTGTTACACAGCTGTACAGGACTGAGGCCTTTTGTCTGCCTGTCCAGACAATGAGAGAGACTTCTTCCAACAGGCCTGGGAGGCAGAGAAACCCTCAGGCTGCACTGGAAACTGTGAGGGGAGCCCAGGAACATGCACTGAAATGAAAGCAGTCTCCGTGTTATGAAATCATTGTATTGAAAACAAATTTTGTAGCTTGGTGCCTTTCATCATAGCTACTCCGGAGCTTCACCTATAGGAATACATCCACACATACACAAAGACATGGAAGCAGATCCTGAGGTTGAACTATGAGCATAGGCGTCCCTGAGTTACTTTTGCTCAAGAGTAGTGCATTAACCTGGAGCCACAGCCCCACTTCTGGGTTTTTTGTGATCTCTTAGAAATAACAGTGTCATGGACTTTCCTATGCTGGCTGGATTCAAACTCAGATTCTCTATATCTCATCCTCTGAGGAGCTGGGATTTCAGTCAGCAGCCAGTGGCACCTGCCTTTCTTTTCTTCTTCATTTTTTAATCTGGACAATCTGACTACTTAACAGCATCATTCCAGTGCTTTGAATTTATAAGTAAACTACCCAATGTTCTTTATAGGTGCTTTCTCTGAGAAGGAATTTCTCTCCTCATCTTTTCCTCTGGTCACAGGTTTGAAGCCAAAAGTGAGAAATGAGTGTCACATGATTTTGGCAGCAAATGTCCACAGGACATGCCAGTTCAGTCACTTAGCATTGAGCTGCAGTGAATTTACTGTCTCAGGATGAGAGGACCAAAAGCTGGAGCGATCATCATACTGTCTGCATTGCTCCTTAGGCTTATAAAATTATCTATAATTATGATTGTTTTGTGTCTCCAACTTAAGTATCTAGAATACACTAGAAGCATCATCATGTTTCCCTTTTGTTCTAGTACCTCTCAAGATTTAGACTAAGGGTTTGTGTGGAGCAGATCCTCGGCGAATCCCTGTGGAAAGCCACTTGAAGTCTCCTCAGGAGATCTCTGTTCAAAGCCAGCCCAAGCAGCAAAGTCTGCGAGACTCTTATTTCAATAAACCACCAGAATACCAGAAGTGAATCAGAGGCCCAGAGGGTAGAGCTCCAGCTTTGAGAAAGAAAGCTGAACAGGAGATACAAGCCAGACCAGGCGGGAAAGCCTGGCAGGCGCTTATGTCCAATTAACAACCATATGGTTGGAAGTGGAGCTGTGGCAGTGGTAGAGTCTCAGCCTTGAGCAAAACGGCTGAGGAACACATAGGGCCCTGAGTTTAAGCACGGGATGGCCACCATAAAAACTCAAAAAGAGAAGGCCAAGTTTATGTATGATTGTCCTACCTACTTATGTGTGTATATTACCTCCCTGAGTTCAAACAGATTGTATGCAATGCTTCTCCTTTTATGTACAGATTTATTTTTCAGATAGGCTTGTTGCACATACTGCATCATTCTTTTTTTTTCAGGCCCGTGGCTTTTCTCTTCCAGAGTTCCAGGCCTGGTTCCTTATATGGTGCACACTTAAGATCTCAGCAGCCTTTATTACATTTTATTATGAGGCCAAGGCAGGAGCAGTCACAAATCAGGTAGGAGAAGGGAAGATCAGGGTTTTTGAAATAACTGGTATTCAGAAAATTAAACTTGGGGGATGTAAAATGGTACCATACTTAGGTAGAAACTACCATTAAGAAAAAGATGAGAGGACTGGGATTGTGGATTAGTGAGAGAGGGCTTGCCTAGCATGCAAGAAGCCCTGAGTTTGATCCCTCTGTAGCACATGCACAGAAAAAGCCAGAATTGGTGCTGTGGCTCAAGTAGTAGAGTGCTAGAGACAGTGCCCTGGCCTTGAGTTCAACTCAAGTACAAGTAACTTCTCATCACCAAAGGAAACCCAGGAAGCTCTTGAACATCTGCCTTTCAGAAGTGGAAGTCAGAGTGTCATAGACATTCCTGCCCTGGCTGGCTTCACCATGTAATCCTCAGACCTCAGCCTCCTGAGCTAGGGGATGGGCCTTAGCTACTGGTGCTCTGCTAGGCCAGAAGTGTAATGACATTGACAATACAAGTCAACTGCTTATCACAAAGGGCTTGGGGAACATATTAAGCCTTTCAACAATGGACCTTTCAGAACCCTGTAGGACACAAGGTTATAATTCTAGAGTCTGAGAGGCTGGGCAGATGGATCTGCTAAACTTGAACCTTGAGCTCTAACTCCAATTCTGGTGTATATCAGCTTTCATTTTTCCAGAGAATGTTCTCCTAATTAGGAAATAGGAAAAGTACTTTGATTAACCTTCACTTTTTCCCATTGTGTGTCTCGAACTCAAGCTTGGGCACTGTCCCTGAGCTCTTCCTCTCAAGGCGAACAAGCTACCACTTGAGCCACAGTGCCACATGGGGTCTTTTGGTGGCTCATTGGTAATAAGAATCTAACAGGCTTTCCTTGCCTAGGCTGTCTTTGAACTGTGGTCTTCGGATCTCAGCCTCCTGAGAAGAACGGTCCCAGGTGTGAGCCATTGGAATCAGGCCTATTGTTTTTGCCAGTGCTGGGGCTTGAACTTAGGGGCTGGGTACTGTCTCCGTACTTCTTTTTCTCAAGGCTAGTGCTCTACCACTTGAGCACTCCACAGCTTCTGGCTTTTTCTGAGTTTGTGGCACTGAGGATTCAAACCCTGGCATTCATGCATGCTGAGCGAGCTCTCTACCACTAAGCCACATTCCCAGTCCCACCCTTACAATATTATCCCTCAACTTGCCTATCCTCAAGGAAAGACTTCTGAGTATAAATCATCTAAAAAATACGTGTAGGAAGTTGTTAAAGATAAACAAGACACAGCTCATATTTGGGAGTGACTCCAAACATGTGAAGGCTGTGACAAATGCCTCCATTTAATTATGTATCACGTTTCAACACTTAATAAAGTATTAATGAAAAATGAGTCAATGTCCTAAATTGATGTGTATAATTTTATAATAGATGTGCAAAATGTAATAAATATTATGTGTATAGTGATACTAATACAATAATAAAAAATCATAGTTTGTAATAAACATACACATGTAATACGTCACATATATTACACATGTACATAAATATTATTTTCCATTATAGGGACTTAATTCAGGCCCTGGGAACTCTACCCTGAATTTCGTTTCCTCAAGGACAGTGAGCTTCCCCTTCACCTAAGATGCAAAAGAGTTACCCGGATGGTGAGATCAAATCCCAGCAGTGGCAGAAATACTAGCCCCAGTTCCAAGACAGTCAGTTAACTATTTTTAATGGAAGGAGTTATTTTTATTCAATTTCATACTGAACATTTTAAAAACTGCAGTGTATAATTTTGTACAGCTATTCAGACATCCTTCCCTTACCTTCAAAGTGCTTCTCTGAGCTCTAAATTTTTTCCTTTTTTGTACATTTTTTGTTGTAAAAATGTGGTATAGAGGGTTACAGTTACATGAGCAAAGTAATGAGTACATTTACTATTGAGCATTGTTGCCTCCTCCTTTGTTTTCCCCTTGCCTTCCCTTCCCTCCCACCTCCACAGCTATCCCCCTCCCCCCAGCTGAGGTCAGTGACTTAATTTTTTGTTTTTGTCTTGGCACAGGATTTGAACTCAAGTAGTAGAAACTCTGCACCTTCCCTCACATTGCTACAGATATACCAAGATCCTGAGTTCAAATCCCAGGCTAGGAAAGAAAACGCAGAAATTCCAAACCAGGGGGATTTTTTTCAATTTAGTTCAACAATTAATTATTTTTTTATTTATTCTTTTTTATTTTGCCAACCATGGAGCTTGAAATCAGGCCATGGCAAGTCTACCTCAGCTTCGATTGCCTTAGACTAGGCTGCAGCCTCTCACCCATAGTCAATCTTGGGATCCTAGACCCTGAGAGCTTGCAGGAAGAAAAAAAAAAGTGGGACAGCACAAAAAGTGTCCAGCTGCAGAGGACTGGTGGTTTTACGTTATTTTTTTCTTTGCAGGGTGATCATACTGAGTCTGAATGACACGGCTACAAAGTGGAACTGAACTGATATTCCTGAAGGCTGGTGGGCCATCAGGGAAGCCATAGGCGAAACCTGCCAACATAGGCACTGGGTTAAAAATCTAAGTCCTGACACCTACCAATGGCAGGACATCACAATAGACTCATTCCTATGCATAGAAATACTGATTGAAAGAGTAGTTCGTGCATCCATCAAATCTAAAAGTGGATGTAATAATCCTAGGATGCTGATTGATTTTAATTGATAGTTTAGTAAGCATGAAAAGAATAATATTACTTCAAAGGCAGTATAATAAATACCTAAGAGTTGGTAGGAATGTAGTGGGCATCATTCAGTCAGATAGATGGCTCTGGCACTCTACCAATATGTATTAATTGTATACCACTCAGATCATGACAGCTCTGTCTCAGCTTCCATCACACTAGCCTGGGGTGCAGCCTCCAGAACCAAAGCCGATCCTGGAATCCTAAGACCTGATGTCTGACAGGAAAACAAAATGAAAATGACATTAAAACAAGCATCAAGCTGAACATGGTAGGCGGTTTCTTGGCTTTGGTTCCTTGCATGGTGACCATCCTAGGTCTGAATGACATGGATACCACGCACAGGTGACCTGTCATTGCTGAAGGCTGGTGGACTGTCAGGAAAGCTATAGGCCAACCCCACAACATAGTCCCTGAGTTCAAATCCTGGTCCTGTCACCTACCAATGGCAGGAGATCCTAAGAGACTCCTGCCTGTGCATAGAAATTCCAATGGAATGGTATGCAACTCATGATTGAATAGTTCATGCAGCGGTCTGGACTCAAATTAGATGAAATAATCCTAGGACGCTGATTGAACTCAATTAATGGTTACTTAGGCATGAAAAGAATAATATTCCTTCAATGGAGGCATAATAACTACCTAAGACTTGGTAGGAACGTAGCAGATGTCATTAAATACTAGATACACAGCTCCGGCACTCTGTACTAATATGTATTTATTGGTGTAGTACCACCTGTCTATCCATGTATAGCTATTTTGTTCGATCTCAGAGCCTGCCAAAAATGTCATACTGGAGTAAGAAGCCAAGTGTGACACCTGTTTTCCTTTTCTGTGAGAGTGCGGGATGTCAGGCATGATGGAGAACAAGTCTACAAATCTAAATGCTATGTGATAGGGTGTAAACAATGTAATACAAAGTTAGGTGTCATCATAGTCAATAAAATAAATGGTAAATAAACGAATAAACCAAAAAGTAAAATGAATGACCACACCAAACATAATATAGACTGAACACCTGTCTCGAAGTTCAATCCTATCTTTAAAATACATGTAAGAACTACGTTTTCCAGGGTTGGGGCCTGAATTCAGGCCTAGGGAAGAGGCCTGACTTTCTGATCTTCAAGCACAGAGACCTTCCCCTTCCCCCAGAGTGCAACAGAGTTACCCAGACCCTGAGTTCAAATAGCAGGCCTTGCAGACAAAAAATAGCATACATTCCAAGCCAGGGAGCTTCATTAGCATTTCTCATATTTTTTAAAGTTCACTTGGCCTTTATTTGATATATTTTGATTTTATAACAAGAGAGTTTTTCAAAAAGTGGTTTAAATGTTTACATTTCAGCATAGCACATTGGTGTTTCCATTTTGACCATCTGCCATGAAAAGTGAGAATTAAAATCAGTACATCCTTCCTCCCTAGAGGGACAGTTCATGTTAATTCTATTTAGAGTTATTTCTGTAACTATAAACTCTCTGCAATTGTATCGTGTGAGTTTTCCTCGGTGCCTACCACAAAATACACTAGAGGAGTCCTCATACCACAAAAGGTTGGGTTTCTGAATAAAAACTCACTTCTGTGAGGACAGGAGGTACTTGTAAGCATTATGGGAATAAAGTGAATTTTAAAATGAGAAACTAAAACATTGGGACTGGAATGTAGCTCAGTAGTGGAGTACTTGCTTAAAGAGCATAAGACCCTGGAAGAAAAGGAAGACAAGTTTCCTAAAGCTCAGAAGGTTAGAATTTTATGATCTGTATGAACAAATTTCTTTCTTTCTTTCTTTCTTTCTTTCTTTCTTTCTTTCTTTCTTTCTTTCTTTCTTTCTTTCTTTCTTTCTTTCTTTCTTTCTTTCTTTTTTTTGATGGTGGGGCTTGAACGCTGGGCTTGGCTGCCCACCTTCAGCTCTTCAACTCATGGCAAGTGCTCTACAGCTTGAGCCATAGTGCCATTTCCAGTTTGTTGGAGATAAGCCACAGTGCCGTTTCCGGTTTATTAGAGGTAAGAGTCTCATGGACTTTCCTTTCCAGGCTGGCTTTGAACCGCCATCCTCAGATCTCAGCTTCCTGAGTAGCTAGGATTGTAGGAATGAGCAACCAACGCCCAGCGCATGAACAAATTTATCAAAGATTGATTCTGAGGAATGAAACTTGAACAAATTTATCAAAGATTGATTCTGAGGAATGAAACTTGGAATACACTTTTAATATAAATAATTTATAATGCCATCCTTAAGGCACTAATTCAGAAGTATTTATTCATTGGCTAGTTTCTTAGTTTATTTAAATATATATATATATATTTAATATATCTACATGTATATTATTAAAACATAGCTTTGAAGTGTACCTAAAAGCATGTGTGCTCATGTAAAGTTATACAACTGCTTGATTTTTTTATTTTCAGTTTGTTGGTGCCATAAATTAGGTGGGATGTGTGTACTGTTGTTTTGTTCTCTGTTTTTGGAGGATTTCTCTCTGCTTTCTTCCCCTACTCCCCTCTCTCTGCACTTGAATGCAGCTTGCTCTTTCTTGGCTTGATTGTTCATAGCTGATTTTCTACCACTTCAGCCATACCTGTAGCCTGGCTTTTTGCCAGTTAATTGGAGATGTCGTCTCTCAGGCTTTTCTGCCTAGATTGGCTTTGAAACTTCATCTTCCAGTTCTCACCTCTTGAGTAGCTGGGATTACAGATGTGAGCCACTGGGGTGCTTAGGGATGAATTCGACTTTGGTGGGTGTATTCTTTCTGTTTTTCTAAGCATGGGATCATCTACTATAGAATTTCTGTGAATGTCCTGGGTCTGAAGTAAGATATATAATACATATGCTAATCTGTATAGTTCTCCTAAGATGTAATCCATTTAATACAAGTTATAAGTGTAATAATAGTTAATATAAATAATGAATGAATGAATAGTGCAAAAAATAAAATAAATAAACAGTAAAATAATATGCGGTAAACATAAGTATGTAGATATTACTCATTATTTCAAATGTGGATGAATATTACTTTAACAGGGCTGGGGATTGAATTCAGGCCTAGGGAACAGGCCTGAATTGCTTGTCTTCAAAGACGGTGAGTTTCCCCATCCTCCATATTGCATTAGAGTTACCCAGACTCTGAGTTCAAATCCCAGGCCTGACAGGAAAAAAAAAAAAGGTACGAATGTCAAGCTGGTGAGCTTCATTAGTATTTTTACAATTTTTTTTTGTGGGGCTTGAGCTCTGGCCTTGGGCTCTGTCCTTGCGCTCTTCAGCTGAAGGCGAGTGCAGTACCGCTTGAGCCACAGCACCACTTCTGGTTTTCTAATGCTTTATTGGAGATAAGAATCTCATGGGCTTTACAGCCTGGGTTGGATTGAACCACAATCCTCAGCCTCTTGAGTAGCTAGGATTACAGGTGTGAACCACCAGCGCCCGGCTATTTTTAATATTTTAATATTTTTTGATTGATTGATTGCCAATCACTGTACTTGAACTGAGGTTGTGGCAACACTGCCTGAGATTCCATCACCCTAGGCTGGGATGGTGCAGCCTCTGGACCCACAGCCGATCAGGGGATGGTACGCCTCAGGGACTGACAAGAAAACAAATTGAAAACAGCACCGAAAAAAACGCCATCTGTGGATGGTCGGCGGTTTCTTGGTTTTCCTTCCTTGCATGGTGACCAATCTGGGTCCAAATGACATGGCTGCAACCTGTAGGTCACTTGGCACTGCTGAATGCTTTCAGGTTGTCAGTGAAGCCATAGGCCAACCTGACCACCTAGGTCCTTAGTTTGAATCCCGGTCATGCCACTTACAAAGGGCTGGGGAGCCTAAGAAACTATTGCCTATCCATAGGAGCACCAGAAGAATGTGAACAGTGTCACGGTTGGATGAGTAGTTCATCAATCAGTCTAGCAGAAAATTAGACCCAATAATCACAGGACAGAGACTGATTTTAATTCATAGTTTATTATGCACTAAAAGAATACTATTGATTAAATGGAGTCCTCACTAAAGACCTGAGAATCTGTAGGAGCGTAGTATGTGTCATTGAACACTAAATAGACATTTCTGGCAGTATGTAAATGTCTAAATTTATTTATATTTATTTGTATACCATCATCTGCATAGAACATTTTTGCTAATTTGGCCAAATCTGAAACTTGTTCCCAGGTCTTGGGATCCACTTGGCACCTGCATGGGCTAGATGCTGCCGTGCTGACACTCACCCCTTCATGAATTGGGCCTACTAGTCCCTCAGTCAAGGTACCATCATTTCCAAATCTTCTTCCTGGAGTAAGATTCCATGTGTGACAACTGTTTTCCTTTTCTGTGCAAGTGTTGAGTGTCAGGTATGAAGTACATATTATCTCTGCAAAGCTATATGCTATGGAATAGATTGGAACAAATGTAATAAATGTTATAGGTGTACTCACAGTCCATAAAATAAATGCTAAATCAATCAATGAATCAATAATAATAAAATATAATGAATCACTCCAACAAACATGATTTAAAATGAATATAGAGATATAACTCCAATATTTAAAATGTCTATAAATGTTATGTTTTTCAGTACTGGTGCTTGAATTCAGGCCTAGGGAAGAGTTGAGAAGTTCAAGCATGATTTGCATAGGAAATGATCTTAATTAAGACTGCATGAAGTGTGACAATAATAATTACATTTAGGAAATCGAGGCAGTGGGAAAGATCCAAGAATCGGTAGTCACATGGAAGATAGGATTCCAACACAGCTCACCACATCTCCAACTCTCTACAAACAGGCCTTTATTAGCATATTAATTTCAGCTTATGAATGGGTGAATATGGTTCTCCACCCCCACCACAGGGCTAGATCTCAGGTCCTGGGTATGGTCTAGCTCCTTAGTGGCTCACAAGCTGGTGTGCTCATGTGGACCCATTTGGCAGTTGGTTCTGCTAGGCCCTGAGTTCAAGTTCCAGCACTGCCAAAAGGTTCATCCTGATGTGAGATGCCAAACCTTGTAGATGTTTTCCTATCCTGTGCAAGTCCTGGGTCATAGCTAGGATCTAGAAAGCATAGGAAGCTCTATACCCATGGGAAAAGGTTGTCATCCATGTGAGTACAGTTATATATGTCATCCTATACTCAGTAAAATACACAATACATAGATAAATTAGACACAAAATAAAAAGATTAACTACACTGAAAACAAGGTGCATACCACACCCATATGTAGAGATCCTAGGTTTAAAGGAGGTGGGCTTGTCCAGTGCTGGGGCTTCAAGTCAGGCCCAGTACCAGGACTAACCTTTTAGTCTTCAACGACGGTGAGCTTCACCTTCCCCCACAGTGCAACAGAGTTACCCAAACCTGAGTTAAAATCCCAGCTCTCACTGTAAAATGGCACAAATTCTGAGCTAGGTTTCTTCCTTCATAGTTTTTTCTTTTTTCTTTTTTCTTTTACCAGATCTGGGGCTTGAACTCAAGTCGTGGCAACTCTGCCTTAGCTCTGATCATCCTAGGCTGCAGCCTCTGGACCCACATCAAGTCCTAGAACCCTCAGACTCTGGGGTTTGCTGGGGAAAAAAAAAAACCTTCGAGGGGAAAAAAAGCAGAGGAAATTCTACCTGGCTCTTTTATGTTTATTTTCCTTTGCATGGTGACCATTCTGGGTCCAAACATGGCTGCCTGCAGAGTGAAGTTGACCTGGCATGGCTGAAGGCCTGCTGATTTTTGGGGGAGCCACAGGCTAACCAGACAGTGAAGGCCCTGAGGACGAATCCCAGTCAGCCCTGTGACGATGAGGGAATGGCTGGAGATCCTAGGACACTTGTTTCCAGACCTTGGAAGAGTCGTGGAATGCAATCAATCTCATCCTTGAATGAGTAGTTCTTGCTTGATATGAGTAGAAAATCATAGGCAAGACTCATGGGGTATCGATTATTTTTAATGAAGAGTTGATGAAACATGACCATAATCATCACAGTCATGAAATGGAGGCATAGGGGCAGATCCAAGAATCCTTAGTCACAAGGTAGATTGGATTCCATCACTGGTCGCCATCACTGCGGGGGTCAATCTCAGGTCCTGGGAATGGCCTAGCTTCTTAGTGGCTCACATGCTGGTGTGCTTACCTGTTGGGTCTTCGTCCATCCCACAAAAGACGGACGGAGTCCGAGGAAAGGTAAGTGTGGCGTTCACCCGTTCCCTAGCCTCCCTCAGCACAGGAGACAATCAGACACAGCAGGGAGCCAAATCCAGCAGGTAGAAAAACTCATTTATTAACAGAGAGCAGCCCCTTTTAAAGACAAAAAGGGTGGGTGGTATGGTAAGGGAGGAAGAGGAACCAATCACTGTCAAGGTCACACCCTATCATTCACCTGGCTGGTTAGGCACTGATCGGCAGGTCAATTGGGGTCTGCCCACTCTACTCTCTCCCAGAGCCATCTTGGCTGGCCATGTGCTCTACAGTAAATTAGGCTCTGCCCACTCAACCCCCTCCCAGCGCCATCTTTGCTGCCCATGTGTTCCAGATTCCCCCTTTTTTTTTTTAATGGCTGACCCACCTAGCACAGTAATAAACATCAGTCCCACCACAGTTAGAAATGTCCAAAGCAGTTCAATTAATACCTGGGCACCTGGTGTCGTTTAAGTAAGCCAGTTCCTTGTACGTGTCTTTAAGCTAGCACAGGAGTCAAGATGACCTTTGAGCTTTACTGTCAGCTCCCAATTGCTCCCAACATCATCTCCCCCTGTCTTTGCTTAAAGAAGTGAACCCGCCTGTCTTAGGTTGGGTGGATCGCCTTGTCTGCCTTGCCCATCATTGGGAACTTCTTCAGAGCGAAGCTGAAGGCCCTGTCTTAGGTTGGTCAGACTGACACCCCCTCTTACCCGTCTCTGGCTGCGATTCCTCTGGGGGGGGGGAATTCATTCATTTGGAGCTTGTTAACTGGCTGGCTAAGCTCATAAGAGTTTTGCAGTGCACGTATAATGCAAGGAAGGCATAGAAAAACCATCAGCAAAAGCATTCCCAGGCCAGGAAATGTCACTACTAGTCCTTTAACCTTAGTGAAGGATGGGATAGCAGTCTTTGCCACTTCAGAGTCCAGAGGTGGGGATTGTTCTAATCCAGCTATTTGCCTGTGGGATTGGACAAAATCTAAGCTGGAAGCATAACAAAAGGTGGTTGTTTAACAATTAAGTATGGATTCAATGCTGCTATACAAGCAATTAGTAAAAGAACAATTAAAGCAGGTAACATTAAAATAATTAACTCCTACAAAAATATTAAGCAGTCCATAGGGTGGTGATCAAAATGAAGGTCAGGCCACCAGGTCGAAGGGACAGCTTCTCTTGTGGTGCTCCTGATGATTTCTGCATTGCCAGCGTTGACCACTGCCCAGGTCACTTGTCGAGGTTGATGCAGATTCCATACGGCTGTTCACAGGATCGGGAGAGTCAGGACAGCCAACAGCTGGAGTGTCAGGACAGCTGGAGTATCGCCATCTGCTGGTTGCCCTTGGGGATTGTTAATAATTGTCTTTTTGGCTTTTGTCTTTAAAACATAAGCCTCGGCCATGGCCATTTTTTTTTCCTTGTTGGTTAGCTTATTCTTGGGCATCCTCCTGTATAGAGGAAATGGGTAAAAACTTAGGTTCCTGGCAGGGATCCAAATGGGAGTGTACTCCCCTATAGGAAAAACGCATCCAAATCCCCTGCTCATAGTAACTAGGGGGTCAGGTCCTCTCCATTGTTGTGTCAGGGGGTCCTTCCACCTGACTTTCACTTGGGGCTTAGGGTTTAGTTGTCCCCAGTGCTTTTGAAATCTGGATTCAGTTGCCCCTTTTGACAAATTTAAAAACAAAGCTATCTGTAACTGTATATGGGGGCTAACTCCCCCTTTTTTGTTTTAATAATTGCTCTTTAAGACATTGATGATTTCTTTTTATAATTGCTTGGCCTTGGGGATTATAGGTAATTCCTGTAGTATGATTAATATGCCATTTGTCAAAAAACTCTGACATTGCTTTGCTAACAAAAGAGGGTCCATTATCGGTTTTAACTTGTGCTGGTAGACCCAAGGTGGCAAAGCATTGAAGAAAATGTGCTTGTGAATGTTTAGTTCTTTCTCCTGTATGTGCTGTGGCCCAGCATCCTCCTGAGT